>NW_006441955.1:2553224-2570971 GCF_000325575.1 Pteropus alecto
CGTAATTGTTGCTTGTCATTAAAGTATTTTTACCAAATGGACTTGTCCATATGGCAACTCATTTCTGTTATGGGTTATTTATATTCCTTCCAATCTTCACTACCCAAACTAATCTATACCACATCAGTAAAACATTCCCAGACCTTTGAGTTTCCTTCATTCATTTCCAGGAAGCACTGCTGCTAACAGCAGAAGGCTGAGTCAGCACAGACGCCTGCAGCTTTGTTGGCTATTATTAAACAGGATCCTTCGATGTTTCTGGACAAAACTATTTTTTAATCAGTTTTATGAGACCCTTTAAAAAAGAATATAGCTTGTTTCTGAACTCATCAAGCTCATTCATCTTGCTTTTGAATTTATTTCTTAAAATTCCGTTCTACCATTTACTATTTCACTTGATAACTATTTTTAGTTTTGTTTTTTTTTTCTAGCTTTATGGAGATATAATTTACAAGTAACTGTGTAAATTTAAGGCCCACAACACGTTGATTTGATACACTTGTACATTTCAAAACAATTGCCACCACAGCATTAGCTACCACCTCAGCATTAGCTACCACCTCCATCACATAACTGCCATTTCTTTTGTGGTGAGCACATCTTAGACCTACTCTCTAGCAACATTCAAGTATATATGATACAATATCATTAGCTATAATTACCATGCTGTACATTAGAACCCCAAACTTGTTAATCTTATTTGGTGACAGGTGATGAGTTCCTACTTTGTGCAAGGCCCCATGCTAGGCACTAGGATTGAAAGAAGAATGGAACACAATTCCTGTCCATGAGGAGTTCTAGGCTCCTCCACTAGCCAGTTGGGTGAACTTACTTAAGATATTTAACCTCTCTGTTTCATTATTTATAAATTGAAAATAAAAAGAACACACTCATAGGCTATTGAAAGGAATAAACAAGATATTAAAGTATTTAACATAATGTCTAACATTATAAACACTCATATATGGCAGTTATAATCACCCAAATTATTATAGTTAATATTTTATTAAGGGCTGGCTCCAGTGTTGTCTTTTTTGAAATATCTTCATCGACTTTGCCAGTTGGAAGTAATTTCTTCTTTTCCTAGTACTTTGCACCCTCAGTTATTGCTTAGTCCATTCACCTTCTGTTATAGATTACTGTACCCATATCTGTCATCTCCACTAAACTTATTTATTTCAATTTGTCATCATTTATCATTCCTTCCTTCATTCCTTCATTCATTCATTTGACAAGTATATACTAAGCATCTATTACATGCCAGGCGCCATGCCATTCACTGGAAATATAGCTAAGAACAAGAAAACCATGGTCTAGTCCTTGCTATTAGTTTGAAGGTAGAGGTAGATAAACAGATAAGTAATTACTGGCCAGCCTATGAAAGGAGTAGGTACAGTGATCTATTAGAATAAACAGGATGAGCAACAAACTTAGACCAAAGGAGTCAGAGAAAGTGCCCTAGAGGAAGTGGCATATAAACGTAATTCTGAAGGGCAGGTGAGAATTAGCTAAGGCAGAAGGAAAGGAACAAGGAAATATATTTCTGATAAGGGAAAGACCCAGAGATGAGAGAAAACAATGTGCGTTCAGAGAACTAAAAAGTTTTGTATAGATACAGAAGGAACTACAAAGAGAGGAGCAAGATGAGTTGGAGAGACAGGCAAACATCAGATCATGCAGGACCTTGTAGGCCAAGTTAAAAAGTCTTGTTTTTAAGCATATGAGAAGTTACCACAGGATTTTAAGCAAAACAGTGACATGATGGTCATCTAAACTGGAGTAATGGGGAGGAAGGAGAGAGGACATTTTTGGAAGAGCAGAACAGGACTCAGTGACCGAGTCCTGCTGCTGTTGAGGATGGGGGAGTGAGAGGAGTCACAGATGACTTGAGTGTTTCTGGCTCTGGCAAGTGGAGTAAATGGCCATGGGATTTTCTGAGCTGGAGCTAACAAGAAGAGTTGGTTTTGAATTTGGAGAAAGATAATGAGTTCTCTTTTAAAACACAATTGATGTGCCTGTGGGATATCATAATAGAGCTATTATGAGGGAAGTCAGAAAAGTTTTAGGAATCAAAGGGGCACAGGGTTGGGTGTCTGCTGCAGAGGGATGATAACTGAAGCCAAGAAAGAGAATGAGGCCAAGCAACGAGGCTCTAGAGAATGAAAAGAGAAGACAGCCTAGAACAGAACCCTGACAAATTCCAGCATCTGAACCATAATTAGAGTTGCTAAAAAGAATACTGGAAAGGTATGGCCAAGGAGACAGAGGGTGCCCGGCAGAATGCTCTGTCACAGAAGCCCATGGAAAGTAATGTTTCCAGAAGAAGAGAGTGGTCAGTGGTGTCACACTAAAAACCAGAACAGCATTTGATGATCATGACAGAGCAGCTTCAGTAGAACTGAAGGGAGCAGAATCCAGACTGTGAAGGGACAAGAAACAAGTGGGAAATGAGGAAGTAGAGATAGCAAGTGCAGTAAATATTTTTTAAAACTTTGTGAGCAGAGATAGAGAGAGAGTGGTAGAGAGAGAGGGAGAGAGAACTTGAAGGGGACACGGGATTGAGGAAGCTATTATTGTTTCGTTTTAAGATAGAAAAGACTTTTCCATGTTTAAATGCTGATGTGAAAGCAGTGGCTCCCCCTCACAGAACATGCGCGCAATTAACTATATGTTTATAAAATGTTTTTTGTTCATTCTTTCCTGCCCTAGCAGTCTTGTGAGGTGGGTGGAGGAGGGATTATAAACCACTCTGTCATTGCTGATGTTTAATAGATGAAAAAACTCAAGCAGTAATGAGAGAAAGAGACTTTGCTTATAACCATATAGTAGGTTAGTGCAGAGCCAGATTGGAACCCTGGTCATTTGTTTAAGTGGAAATGTGTCCTATAGTGACCTGTGAAATGGTACCAAATCCCCTAGATTGCCTGAGCTTGTCGATAATTCAACATGCCTTCTCTTCTTTACTCAAATCTATTGCAGCGACTACACTGCAGAGTAATGATTTCTTTCCTTGTCTATCTTCCCCCAGGAGCCTGGGAGCATCTTGAGGACAGGTGTGTGTCTGAACTTTGTATCCCCAGTGCCCAACAGAGTCTGGCACATGAGGAAGAGAAAGAGGTCTGGGTTCCTTATAAAATGTCAGGCCCTGAGACAGGAACTTTCATATATCTCACTGCTTCTAAACCCAGGCTGCCCATTACAATCACCTGGGGAGTTTTAGAAACAGCCAAAGCTCTGACCCCACACCAAACCAATTAAATCACATTCTAGGGTAGTGGTCCCCAACCTTTTTGGCACCAGGGACTGGTGTTCCTATGAGAATCTAATGCCTGATGATCTCAGGTGGAGCTGAGGTGGTGATGCTAGCGCTGGGGAGTGGCTGCAGATACAGATGAAGTTTTGCTCACTGGCCTGCTGTTCACCTCCTGCTGTGCAGCCCAGTTCCTAACAGGCCACAGACTGGTACCGGTCTGCGGCCAGGGGTTGGGGACCTCTGCTCTAGGGGAAGGAGTATGTTTTTTAACCTTCCTAGGAGTATGTTTTTTAACCTTCCTAGGTTGAGAACTACTGTTTTTCATTATTTAATTTATTTTATTAATAGTCATTGGGGAGATAACATTATTTCCAATCAAGGAGTAAGCAAACACAGGCTCATAGAGAGGAACAGAAACCATGTGGTATGGCCGAGATTAAAATACAAGTCTGGATGCTTTCAAATAGGTGTTCAGTAAATGTCTGTTGAACTCAAGTAAATGGATTTTACACTGTTATACCACTCATCTCAGCATATTTATCTATGTCAGTTTGTATCCTGTCTCTTTAGTTCTAAAAAGGAAGTCACCATACCTTGGAAATTATACCATGAAAAGGCATCTAGAGATTCTAGGGATCAAAGTGGTAAGAGTCTAGCATCTTACATCCTCACATTAGCAGAAATTCAGTGTCGAAAATGGAATTGATCCAATGATTAGAGCAAACATTCACCCCTGAGTTTCTGGAATATTTCCAATTTAACATACTCTGGCCTATTATCTTATCTAAGAAAGCAAAGTCCTAGAAATTGCAATGTTTTATAAGTAAGAAGTGAAGGCATTAAGTCAGTGAATGTTACAATAAAATACACTGAAGTCAGAAAAGATGAATATAAATTGGAGTTACTTGCCCAAATGTGGGCATGTTATGCATTAGGTTCATAGTCATGTACATTTAACAAGAATCTAGAAAAAAATCTAGGCATATAGAAACTCAACAAAAAACTATTTAGAATAAAAAATTCAGTGAAGTTGCAGGATACAATATTAACATATAAAAGTCAGTTGTGTTTCTATACACAAACAATGAATTATCCAAAGAGAAAATTGAAAAACAATTCCATTCACAATAGCAATAAAAAGGATAAAACACTTAAGAATAAACTTTACCAATCTTTGGAAAGGCTTGTACATGGAAAATTACAAAACACTGATGAAAGAAATAAGATAGAAATAAATGGAAAGACATCCTATGTTCATGGATTAGAAGAATTAACATTAAAATTTCCATGCTATCCAAAGTGATCTACAGATTCAGTGCAATTTTTATCAAAACTCCAAGGATATTCTTCACTGAAATAAAAAAAAACAACCCTCAAATTTGTACAGAAGCAATTTAAAAAAAAAAAAAAAAAAAAAAAAAAAAAAATCTGAATAGCCACCACAATCTTGAGCAAAAAGAACAAAGTTGGAGGTATCACATTTACTGATTTCAAAATATATTAAAAAGCTACAGTAACCAAAACATTATGGTTTTGGCATAAAACAGACATATGGATCAATGAAATGGAAAAGAGAACCCAGAAATAAATCCATATAGCTAGGTCACCTGATCTTTGACAAGGGTGTCAATAACACACTATAGAGAAAGGATACTCTCTTCAATAAATGATGTTAGGACAACTAAATAGCCTCATGTGGAATGAACTTGGACCCTTATCTCACGCCATATGCCAAAACCAACTCAAAAAGGATTAAAGAATTAAATGTAAGACCTGAAACTATAAAACTATTAGAAAAAAAGATTAAGGAAAATCTTTGTTGACATTTGTCTGGACAATGACTTTTTAGATATGACGCCAAAAGCACAGGCAACAAAAGCGAAAATAGACAAGTTGAAGTGCATCAAATTAAAAAGCTTCCGCACAGCAAAGGAAACAACTAACAGATTAAAAAGGCATTCATACCCAAAATATATAAGGAACTAATACAACTAAATAACAAAGAAACAAATAACTTGATTAAAAAATGGGCAAAGGACATGAAAGACATTTCTCAAAAGAAGAAATACAAATGGCTAACAAATATATAAAAATATGCTCAATATTACTAATCATCAGAGAAATGCAAATTAAAATCGCATGAGATATCACCTCACGTCCACTAGAATGGCTATTATTAAAAAGACAAAAGATAACAAGTGTCGTGAAGATATAAAGAAAAGGGAACCCTTGTGCACTGTTGGTAGGAATGTAAATTGGTACAGTTGTTATGGAAAACATTATGGAGGTTCCTCGAAAAATTAAAAGTATAACTACCTGATGATTCAGCAATCCCCCTTCTAGATATATGTCCAAAGAAAATGAAATCAGTATCTTGAAGAGATATCTGCACTCCCATGTTCAGTACAGCATTATTCATAATAGTCAAGATATGGAAACAACCTAAATGTCCGTCAACAGATAAATAAGAAAATGTAATATACATATACATTATATTTGGACTACTGTAAATTTTTAAGTGTTTTTTCCCCATAAGGAGAACATGAGTATTCCAAACATCGAGAAAAAAAAAAGTTATTTTTCTTTTTTTTGTTTGGTCTCAGCCCAGGGATAAACAATATTCTGAGTCATTTTCTCTACTTATCAGCTTTGTGGGACTGCAGAATATTGTTGATAACCACCAAAGCTGTTGGATCTCCCTTAATAATCCAAATGTATTACTCAGAGCTGTGCCAATAACCTTTTGGTAAAAAAATAATTTGTCAGATATTGAGTAATAGGATTTCTTCGAAGCCAAGAGAAACCTTGTGATGGAGTTAATATCATGAGCCTCCTTTTCCCTAAGGACCCCTTTACCCACGCTCTCCTCCGTATCTCATTTTTGGCATCTCTCCTAATATTTCTCTGTCTTGCCACTGTCAGTTTACTTGACTGTTTTCCCCACTAGATGTGAAGTCTTCACCAGTAGGGACTCTTTCATCTCAGAGTTCCTAAACTGGCACAGGGTCTGACTATAAGGCTCTCTTTGGTGAATGTGTGGAGAATGAATGAAAGAGAGTAATCTTATTCTTCTTTCTGAAAGGGAATTTGTTAAATGTATAACAGGTATTGGCATAACTTTTAAATCTCTATGAGACCTTTCGTGTAAATTGTCAAATCAGAAAAAAATGTCACTATACCTTATCAAAATTTTTGGTTTGGGAAATGTGATACCTAAATCCTGGTGTATTCTCTGATCTTCATTAAGCGACTATCCTAATTAATCACAAGGCCAACTTTTTAATGAACTATTTCTATAAATTCTAAACTGGTAATACAATCCCAATTCCCCATGCAGATTCTGGACCCCTTTCACTCAAAATGGCTTCTACTACAGTATTCTAGATTTGTCTGCCAGGAATGATAATTCCTGGCCAATATGACCAAATTGGGAAAGAAGGTAGGCTGTTTGAGAGCAAGGGCTAGACATGGACTGGTCTGAGAACATGACCTGGTATAGCTAGAATGATGTTCCACAGGGACCTCAAAAACCACATGTCTTCAACTGAGGTCTTGAGTTTTTCACCAAAATCTGCTCGTCCCCCAGTGAGCTGTCTCCCTCAGTGTATGGCATCACTAACTCCTCAGTTACTGAGGCTAGAATCTTGGTACCATTCTAGATTCCTCCCACCATTCAGCTCTCCCATTGACATCCAATCAATTCTAGGTCATACAAAGACCTTAAAATCTCCATGTCTCCATTCTCACAACTATTACCCCAGGTAAAAGCTCTATAATGTCTCATGTTGATTATTACAATAACTTCCTGCCTGGTCTCTCTGCCTCCAGTAATCTCCACATTGAAGTTAGAGGTATCTTTCTAAGATGCAAAATTGACCATGTCATTCCTTTGCCAAAATTCCTTCAAGGACATATTGTTCTCAGGAGCTGCCTTTAATTGGTGTCCACGGTGACTTCTGCTCTCATCACTCCCCAGCTACATTCCAGCCATCTTGAACTTTTTTGACTTTCTCCAGTTCTCCTTTTATTCTCTTGCTTCTGGAGTCTTGAACAAGCCTGGAACATCCTTCCCAAAATCTTTGTCTAACTCCTATTGATCATTCTTTTTTTTGGGGGGGGGGGACATCTACCCTGGCTCCTTCCTAATTGATCCAGCTGGATGCTAAATTCCAAAAGGGCAAGGCTATGTTTTCCACAGTGCTTAGCATGGTCCATTGCTGAATGGAAAAGGAGAGGGAAATTCATACTTATTAAGTACTGATTGTGTGCCAGGTGCTTTCTAGGCCCTGTCTCATTAAAATCATTTAGTCCTCATGGCAACACTGTGTAAGGCATCCCAGTTTCCAGTTTACAGATAGAGAAATGAAGACTCAGAAAAGCTGAATAACTTATTTAAGGCCACATAGCTGGTAAAGGCACAGCAAAGACTGTCTACAAAATCTGTATTTTCCTATTGTTCCATATGTCTCTCACAGAGACTGTAGCACATGAGATGATAGAAAAACCTTTGTTAAATAAATGAAGAAGTGAACATATGGGGATCATAGCTGCAAATAACATAATCCATTTCAAGAAGAAAATACACACCCAAATAATAATAATAACTATCTTTGGGTGATGGGACAGAGATGATTTATAATCATCATCATCATCAACATCATCATCCTATCTTCTTGAATTTTCTAAGTTTCATTTAATGAATGTGGATTCATTATTGATTATTAATCAGAAACAAGCAAAATTAAAGGAAAAATTTATTTACATATTCCATTTCAACACTGAGCTAGGTACATCACAGAAAAGAGGCAGATATCCCCTTATATCTTCTTTTACTTTTTTCCCATAGTATTTATTACCTTTTAACATTCTATTTAATTTACTTACTACACTTATTGTTTCTCTCCTCCATAACCTATAAGCTTCACGAGAGTATGCACTTCGCTCACTGATATATCCCAAGTGCTAAGAATGATGCCTGGCACAGAACAGGTCTTCATAAATATTTCTTAAATGATTGAATAGCTACATCATTTTCAAACTCCTTAAAAGATGCGTTGATTTCCAGTGCTTTTTGGTTCACTTTTGGAAATGCCTTCCTGGTTGTCTAACTTGAATTTCCTTAGGTTAAATAAAAGGATTCTGCTCAAACTGAAAGACCAATTTTACCAAAATTAGGATTTGTAGTCAATGGAAAGGGCTTCCAAAGGAAGCTACAGGTTCCATGGACACAGTGATGCCTCAAAGCTTGTTCACATTTGTTACAGTATTTGATCCTCACAAAAACACAGAGATAAAGGCCAGCCATGAAGAAACATGAGAAACCTGAGACAGCAAGTGGTCAAGGTGAAGGACCTAAGGCCCCTCACTTATGTTGGTGTCACAAAGCAGGGACCAAAAAGACAGATCTGACAAGAAACTTGGGAATGGAGGCAGGATTACAGTCCCTGGAAGGAAATGGGATTTGAGGCCGAGAAGTCCAAGAGGTGAGTGCTCTACCACAAAGACAAGCAGGACTTTGTTACAGGTGGCAGGCAAGAAAACAAGGACCAGGGACTGGTAAGAGAAGTGGGGGGAAGAGTAGAGCTGAACTGTGGTTCCAAACACCTTTGCATTTCTCCCTCAGATGTACAGCATTAAGCTCAAGCCCACCAGATCTCCCAAATCTGTCATGTCTTCTCCTTCCTCGTGCTCTAGTTTCCTGCCTAGACTGTTGCAACAGCCTCCATATTGGTCTCACTCCTCCAGTCCTGCCACTGGCAGTCCAAACTCCACACTGCAGTCAGACTGATTCCTCCATAAGGAAATCTTCACCATGTTATTCGTGTTTTACCTCTTTATCTAGGGATGAACTCAAAACTTCTTAGCATGGCATTCAAGGCCTTTATGCTGACCTCTCCAGTTTTATCTCCTATTGCACTCACCTTTCTAAGGATACTGCCCATTCTCCCCATTTCCCACACCCCATACATCTTTTGTCACACTCTGAATATGCTATGGCTTTTTGTACTTCTATGCCTTGGCACATGCTGTTGACCTTTCTGTTCCTCCCGAAGTCTTAGTCATCCTTCAAGGGCAGCTCGAATGCCACTTTCTTTGGGAAGCTTTTGGTTTTCCCAGCACTACAGGAACAGTTAATTTCATCTGTATTTGTGCATCTGGAGCCCTACTCACACTCCTCTGGCACGGCAAAGTGTGGTCCTATTTGTTTATCTCTGCCATCTGTCCCCAGCTCCTGCTATCCTTGAGGGCAAGGACTGTCTTGGTCACTGGGATATCACTAACATGTAGCACAACGCTTGGCGCTTGTCAGTGCTCAAAACCACTAAAGTGAGTGGTTCTCATAGTCTGCTCCCTGGGCCAGCCGAATCCGCATCACCTGGGAACTTGTTAGAAATGCAAATTCTTAAGCTGCATCCCGGATCTACTAAATTGGAAACACTGAGAGTGGGATCCAGTCTTTTAGGTGATTCTGATGCACGGGTAAGTTTGAGAACCGCCGTACTAAAGGATTAAAGGAATCAAAGAAGACTTCTGTATGGAAAGAGCCAGGAAAGTCTTCCCAGGGGAGGAAGCATTTGGATTGGCCTGATAGAGATAAGATTTAAATAGGAAGGAACAGAAAGGAAGGGCTCTCATGAAAGAGAAAATTATAAGAACCAGAGCAATGAGATAGAAAAGTAAAATGCATGGTTAGGCCAAGCTGTTGGGCCCAGCTACCTGAAGTCGAGAAGGAATGAGGGAAAGTAAAGGGAGATCAGTTTGGTAATTTGGTGGCTGTCTCACTGACCCATAAGCTCCTCCACAGCAGGGACTGTCTGACTCAGCTCTGTGTCTGAAAGCTGACTCAGGGCAAGGGCTTAGCGAATGTTCAATGACTGACTGACCGACTGAGGGCAACTCAACTGAAGAAGAATATCAGAGAAATAGGTTTTCTCTGAGACCAGCCATATCATGCAACTATCCCTGAAAAGGAAAGTGAAAAGAAAATGGTTCCACTGCAGTTGGAGCATAAATTTTCCCATCTGGCTCCATCTAGTGTCCTAATGGGCAGATTTCTAGTCCAGGACATCTCTAACCACAGAGGAAACATCCTCCAAATGTGATGCTGCAGGCATAGGGGTGGGAAGAAGCCAGGGCAGCCAGGGGCCTGGCTTCAAATTGAAAACAACTTTAGGTCTGAGCTTTTTACATTTTTTAATTTGGTTATTCCATTTCAATTTACTGTAGCTTTGCTGTGTGTATGTGTGAGAGAGAGAGAGAGAGAGAGAGAGAGAGAGAGAGAGAGAGAGAGAAGAGAGATGAGAGACAAGTCCTTTGCATATGTCAAATTCCAAAGGTTATGCACCCACAATTTTCGAATTCCCATATCAGGGCATATGTGACAGGTTTTTGTGATGTTCTGCAATCTCCACCAGGGGGTATCCCAGACTCTAACAAAATAACATGTAAACCTAGGACTTGGGAGGGGGTCATTTTTCTTTATAGGTAATCAATAAAGTAATGTCAATTGATAAGGGTGGAATGAATGCTATTCTAAGAAAATAATCAGAGAAAAAAGCAAAAATAATCTGATGGAGACATATGTACAAGAATGTTCATTAAGCTATAATAGTAAAAAACTGAAAATTATCTAAATATTCAATAAGAGAAAATAAGATTAAATAAGTTTTTCGCATGCATACTATGGAATATTAAGTTTTAAAATTGTATTTAAAAATAACATTTAAGTAACATGGGAAATGGTCATGATATCATGCTGGGTGAAAAAAGGAAAATATAGTATGACACACATTTTCTTAAATATGTACAAAAATACAAAGAACAGAAATTGGTGAGAAACAGTGATATATTCACTTGTGATATTAGCAGCAATTTAAATTTAAATTCTACTTTGATATATTTTTACAATGAATATATTTATATAGTATTAAATTAAGAATTGGGTGGGAGCATAAAAAGAAAAAAAGTTAGAAAATGAAAAGTTGGATATTAGTCAAATTGAGAACATGTAATCAAATAAAAAGTATGCAGTTATAGTAGTTGGGAAACCATTTTGCTAATATTACCTAGTATGTGCCAGGCTCCATTATTATTGCTAAGAGGTCACATAAGCTACTTGCAATTTTTAAAATAATTAAGTAAAATTAACTTGTACCTTGTTAGGCAATTTAGTTTTCAAGGGTAAAATGCCAACTATGAGACAATAGATATGTAGGCTAGTTAAATAGTTTAACCCATGAGTTCAGGGTGGAAAATTATACATTCTTGATATTGTCAATCCTTAATGAGCCATTTATGAATAGCATTATTTGTATAGCAATAGTTTTATGTTTCCAGATATTTTCAGATAAAACTCACTAAAATCCCATAAGCAAATCCTGATTTTCAGATATACTATCCTTTTTTCTTAAAAGAACACTGTGTCTCAGATACGGCACTCCAGATAAAACTTGCTGATGTTTCTTATGTGCCCCACACTAAGCTAGACATTATGCCTGTCCTCTCACAGATTTATCTCAATGAATCTTCACAATGATTTTATGATATATGTGATATTAGACTTGTTTTACAAATGAGAAAATTGGGGCTTGGAGAGAAGAAATGACTTCCCCAAGGTCATATTGCTAGTATGCAAGTAGCAGCGCCTGGTTCAAAGGGAGATTTGTCTACTCGTAAACCCAAGCACTTGCTACCACATACTTTATTTCCTTGAGGGCTCACCAGGGCAGAATTAAAAGGGTAGAGCAAGAGATGCAATGTCTAAAGCTCTCAGAAGGCACCACCGTGCCCCAGCTCCTGCTCTGCACTTCAGTGACCTTGAGCTTGAAAGGGACAAAGGAGCAGACTCCCCTGATGCTCTGTGATGAGTCAAGAGGAAAGGCAGCTCTCAGGGAAACAGCTGGCCTTTCTCCAGCGCCCGGGCCAGGGAGATAAACAGATCAATGCAGACACTCGCCTCCACCTAATGAGCTAATGGCGCAGCCGGGGTACTGCCTTATTGGATTGCTGGTCATGCTGACAGGGCCCAGAGTTAAGCAGGCCTACTGCAGGGGCGGGGGACTCATTTCCCCACCCCCTAGTGAAGTCCAACTCCTTGGTCTGAAAGCTAGGAATGGCTTGTTCTTTTATTTGTTTGTTCATTTGTGTGTGTTTCCTCACTCTCCTAGGACAATGTTGAGATTTGATGAAATGATGTCAGTGACCTTTCTGCTCTGTAGACAGAGTACTACAGATGAAGGAAACACTGTGCTCCTAAGAGGCAGCCTGGTGTGTTACTAAGAGTCCTCACCTGGGCATCAGCACAGCTGCATTCTGATTCCCATGGTGACTCGCTGTGGGACTTAGGGCACATTCCTGTTCTTCTCTGGGTGCCAAGTTCCCATGTGAACCATGCAAGCACTGAAGTAACGACAATAAAAGGTGTTTATGTGCCAAGCAGCAAGCCATGTGCAGAAGCTGCTCACCTGACACTAACGATTATATTAAGTTACTGGTTTAATCCTGCTCCTGCCTCTGCAAATCTAGAAAACTTGTTTAAAATGATGATAATAACAATTCAAATAATGATTACAAATGTATGTTTATTAAACATCTATTCAGTAAGAGACGATCATTGCCACTCATCACTAATATCAAACTCTTGCTCTCTTTTCTTGAACAGTCTCTCCCTCTCTAAGTTTCTTTTTTGACTTTTCTCAGTGTCTTCAGCTATATTTACTCTGCGGCTGTTGGCATGAATCAGGTACGCCCTTCATAGGCTGCCAGATATCTCACTGAGTCAGGTCTCAGGTCGTCCCCGCTCCTACACTGGTTTATTCCCAGCATTTACAGGCTCCTGTGTTTAAGTATGCCAAGTGGCCATTTCCTGTTGACACTTGACCCAGACCCTCCTTAGTGGCCATGGAAAGTTGCCTGGGAGTAAGGGCAGGGGCAAGAATCTCCCCAGACCCCTTGCCTTAATATACCTGAAGAGAGACTTACTGCTTGTTGCTCAGGTATAAGAAGATTAAGGAAGTAGACAATCTCAGAACTAGAAGGATGCCAGGTAAGCCATTGTTTTCAACCCAAGACTGAAGAATTTAAACTGTAGCCACAGAGGCATTATTTGAGCCTATTAAAAATAGAACCTTTATATATGTCCTTCTCTGAGGAGTCTTCAGAGGGATTTTGGTCTAAAAGTATCTTTAGGGTTGAACTATCTCAATAGTATATAAATTTTTAAAACTGTGAAACCTTCTGTACAGAAGGGATTACATTTAAAACCCATAGTATAAAATAGATGCAGTGGGTGAGATGTTAAGGCTCCATGGAACATAATTTGAATATCACTAATCTAGTGACTTTCCTGTTGGTGGTGAGACTTTGACCAAGTTTGGGTTCCAAGCTCTTTCCCCTGTACTCACTGCCTGAGTCATGTACTCATCAATCCATTCCCCTCCCAAGCAACATTTACTTAGGTTCTACTATGTTGAATCTACTGAGGATATTACATCAGGTCATCATTCAAGTCCACAGAGAGCTCACAGACCACTGAGGCACTGGCCGAAGAAAGAAAGGCAGAAGCCTACAAAGAGGCTAGATTAGGGTTTCTTAGTATTGGCTATACTGAAATTTTGAACCAGATTATTCTTCATTGTGAGGGGCTATCTTATGTATTGTAGGATGTTTAGCAGAATCCATGGCCTCTACCCACTAGAGGCCAGTAACAGCCCCTCCCCTGTCTTGACACCCCAAAATTGGCAAATGTCCTAAGTAGGGTGGGGTGGGGGCAGATCATCTCCAGTTGAGAACCATTAGATTAGTTAACACAGGAGAACAACATAAGGGATCTCACCAGACTGTACAAAATTAAAAGGTTGTATAAAATTAAAAACCAGGTAAATGACAAAGACAAGATCATAAGAACTCTGAGAAGAAAGGCCTCCCCTATACCTATATGTTTGGTATATATGATCCCCGTGGCCAAAAAGAGAAACTTTTGCTTCCTAGAAGAAGGATGGGGTATGGGGAAGAGCCATCTTCAGGGTGGTGATATGAGCACAGTGGAGAGGAAGGAAGGACAGACTCTTGGCTGAAGGCAGGCTGGCCCTGATAGGTAATGGCATTGTCTTCCCACCCTACACTTGCCTACAGATTTCTTGGCTTGGTAGCTGCATGGAAAGCCTCCTGGCCCAAGATTGCCTTCATTCCTCCCTCTGCTACAAATTCTCAGTGTGACACTAGCTAAATCTCTCTTTCTTTTGGACCTCAGTTTCCTCACCTGTAGTAAAGTCAAGGAGTGAGGACTACAGTCTAACCAAATGCTTTCTAAATCTAACACTCTCTTTAAAAATGATTAATTTGAACCTCAGTGTTGTGTGTTACACCTATTCGTTATCCCATCTGGTGGGTGTCAAGTCACTTGACTGGAAAAGCAAGAGAGAAAACAGAAACCAGATATCTATAAGTTCCTTCCTACCTCCAGGATTCTAGAAAGAGTCAAAACAAGTCAGGCCAATGACCGCTTGATCTTAGGCTTTTTCAGCCACATCTGAAAACCCACTTCCTCAGACAGGCAGATTCCAAAGGAAATATATAGAGGGTTTATACTCCTATTCATAATTTGGAATAATCATGATGATGATGATAATAATGATTAATTTCCATATGTGACTTTATAGTTTACAAAGTACTTTTCCATATGATACTCACATACATGATTCTCAAAACAACCCCGTGAGGTAGGAATAACTATTTCCACTTCAGGGATGAGAAAATCAATGTTCAGAAAGCTTGAGTGCCTTTGCCTAGGGTTATACCCAGCCTGACTTCAAACCCCTTGCTGTTAGGGTTATACCAGTTGTCTGTGCTTTACTAAGCACGTGGAAACTATTCTTCCGAGTCTCCCAGGGTTAGGACGTAAAGGCCAAGTGATTGAGACACTCAGGCCAAATGTGGAGGGAAGAGACAGCGTACTGAGGATACCAGGCTGACTGTGATAGTGGCGACAGAGCTGGCTGAACAAGTGCCAAGCCATGTGCTTTGAAAGGGTTGAAAAAACAAACAAACAAACAAAAATCTTCTCACTGTTTGCCTGCCAAGACCCTGCACTGGGATATGGGTACAGAGCTCTACTTAAGGCTTAATTCTATTGATTACACATTCCATTTTCCAAAGTGCCATTTGCCTGAAGGAGCAGGTGGTGTTTTCGGCATCCATTTAGCTGATGTATTAGCCATGTGGCTCAGTGCATCAGCAGGCCCGAGTCATCAATTTACGGTGAGATGACAGAGGGAATCACTCACTACAGAATTGTAATGGAGAGAGGGGGATGGGGAATGCAACACAGAGAAAGAGACAAAAACATTGGAATTGTGGTCCTTACTAGAGCTAGAGAGCAGAGGATAAATAGATGGCCCAACATAGAAACTTTGGTTGAAGACAGCAAACATATTCATGATGACTCTGTGGCAGGGCCTGACCCGGGCACTGCGGACACTGAGGAGAGTCATAAGAATTCCTACCTTGAAGGATTCAGCTTAGTGTGGAAGACGTAAACTATTAATAACAGTATTAGACACATAATACAGTAGAGGGACGTAGTAGATAACAGGAAAGTGTTTTAAAATTCTATAGCTCTCATTCAAATCCCAGCTTTATTATTTACTAGCTTTGTAGCTATAGGCAAAGTTAGACTAGAAGCTCCTGGAGAGCAGGGACTACATGTCTTCTACATTTCTAGATGCTGAGTGCCCCATCACAGAGTTAGGCATTGCCATCATAATCAGCATTTAAAATAATGGCAATTTAGAACCTTCTAAACTACAAAAATTAGGAGATTCTTAATAAAGCATGGTGCATCATTTCAAAAGAGTATTATTTCAAAAGGATATTAATAGTATAATTATGATAACAATAAAAGTAGTACTAATAGAATAACATTTATCCAGCTCTTGCTATGTACCAAGTAAAGCCTAAGTGTTTTATGTTTTTTAATCCTCAAAATAGCCTATAAATTAGGCACTATTATCTTTATTTTATAGATGAGCAGATAAGAGCCTCAAGAAGGTTAAATAACTTTCCCTAGTCACATAGTTTATAAGTAATGGTGAAGCCAGGATTCAAAATCAGTCTGTCTGTCTCCACAATCATATGACCATTCAACACTATAAAGTTCAACTATCCCAACTCATTACTTAACCTTGCAGAGCCTCAATTTATTTATAAATCAAGGGAATCTAATATTCTTTTCCTTCTCATTGGTTGCTGTAAGCATCAAATAAGACAACATAGTTAGAACATTACCTAGTAAATTCTAAAAACTTCAACAAATGGTACATATTATTCTCATTATTCTTAAGATTATTATGCTCAGGGAAGAGCTTTAGGGTCAGAGCCCACCTAGTGCCTGTGTGAATATCTACTCTTCTCCGATGGAACCAAAGTGCTTCCTTTGGCCCTATTCTTGCTAGTGTTCCAGTGTGATTCTTTTTAATTAGATCATTAACAATTTATTTATTAAGATTTTCCTCATTTGACATGCATGCTTGAGGTGGATCATGGCGAAAGCAAAATGTGAGTAAAGCCAATAATGGCTTTAGTCATTGCATTCCAATAAAAAGACTCATTGGCCCTTGAGTTTTAGGAAAGAAATTTAACTGACAGAAATGTAGGGGGTGGAAGAGGAGGATGCTAACTTTTTGCCTTGGAAGAGAACCCCCTACCACCTTATCTCTGTCTGGTCTGGCTAGAGAATTCCCCCCACCCCTCCCTGAGAAAGCAGTGATATGGAAAAAAGGACAGTCACAGGTGTTCACTAACTCGCTCACTTACTCATTTATTCAACACACATTTTTAGAGGTCTTATTCCAGGTACCATAGTTGGCACTAGACTTAGAAATATAAATAAGATTTATTGTTACTCATAATTTAGAAGGGTAATGGTTACATAGTTACAATATAATGTGATCATTCATTCATTGTCATGCTATTTAAAATAATGGCAATTTAGAATCATCTAAACTATAAACACTAGATTTTTAATAAAGTATGGTACGTCATTTCAAGAGTATTAATCAATCATTTAAAGTATTTATAAATTATTTCAAATAATGAGATAAAATGTTCACAAGTGTTAAATGACATAAAACTGTAAATACAGTATGTTATCAACTATATATACATATATGCAAAATATTAGTCAAGAAGAAAATGCTCAACATATGAACAATAGTTATCTTTGGTGTTAGGGTGGTATTTTCCTCTAATATAATATTTTCCTGTATTTATAAAATTTTCTACAATGAATGTATAGCAGAAATTAAACATAAAAATTCTATTCATAATATATAAAATAATAAATTATATTAGAAGTATGTATAGGATACTCTTGGCACAGAAAAAGTAACTTCTCAACTTTTCTATTTTACAGATGAACATACTGAGGCTCTGAGAAATTCGGTAACTTTCCTGAGGCTTTCCAGCCTATACATGGCTGAGGCACAACTGAAACCAG
>NW_006441955.1:2571006-2604982 GCF_000325575.1 Pteropus alecto
GTGCCTGTCTGGAATGCGAGGATTGACCTGCCCACAAGGTCTCAAAGGGATTGTAAAAAGGGAGCTACTGTTCTATTGTTCCAGAAGAACCCACAAGTCAAAAGGAGGCTTTGGGAATGACTCAGTGATGGATCTCTAGCTGCATATCTGGAGGAAGTGCATAGCACTGTAAAAATAACCTTGACTGTTTGCATTTCAACTCATCGAGATTTATTTAGAAGAATATTTGAATTAGAAGAATATAGGTCTGGGCACGTATTTAATGTTTTCATTTAGATTTAGAACATACAGCATCAGCATTGAGATGCTTTTAATGTTTGAATATTTTAACATCACTGCATTGTGCTTAGCATTCATGATTATATATACATCTTCAAGTCCAATTTACTTTTAACTTCATTATGTTCTCTTACAACTGGCACTCAATGAATTCTGCATTTGGTTACATAGCCCAGCTCCATTTTTTTGTAATTGTACATTTGTGTACACACATCTGTGGGCATCTAAATCCCAACTATTCCAAGAAAATTACTTTTTAACATGAATATTTCCTGTCTTAAAAATTACCTATTTTCTTAGTTACCAGTGAACATTAGAGACACTGAGATATCAATTAATTGAACCTTTCAATTCTGCTCTTAGATCTGGTTCAAAGGGACCCTACTCTGGGTCCTGAGTTTTACTAATGCAAACATTGTCTGCCCGTCTCTCTACCAAGAGAATACTCAGTTGTGCATCATAGGAATTACATTCAGACCTCTGATATGCTGCCAGCTTTTCATCATATAAAAACTACAGCTTTACAAGCATCTTTCTATTTTGTCATTATTGAAGGTGTATTTGTCAATGAGAATGGGTATGTATTTTAACAATTTGTTAGCTAGATTTTTAATTTAACAAATATTTAGACTTATGCTTCGTGGGCCTCAATTTGTTTTCTCACCTGAGCCGTGCAAATGTTTGAGGTGGGCCTGCAACTTCTCCCCACTCCCAATTTTCTGACAGGGTCTTGTATGGGCAAAACACCTAGCCAAGAAACCATGTCTTGCTCATCTCTTATTATTGGTGCATATCACAGTCCTTAGCACTTAGAACACACTCAGTAAATGATGAATTGAAGTAAACTGATTTGGAGAGTTTTTCATTTGTTTTGTATTTTAAACTGTGGATTTTATAAGAGCAACAAAAAGGATAAATTCAGGAGACATAAAGCCAATAGTGTTTACAAAACAAATATCTTACCTATATACAGCCATCCAACAAATTACCATTAATACACATGTTCAACTTCAGTATGTATTTGCTGCCTGAGGGGATGGAATATGCTGATTGATTCATGCATGAGGAGGTCATATGTCTCATCTCTTGACTCCAGGGGTGGTTGCCCCTCTTAAACCACATGTTTGAATGATTCCCCCAAGCAAGACCAAGGAGCTATTATCAGAAGAGAAAATGGATGATGTACAACAAAATGTTTAATGTACTTTGAAATTATCTTTACATGAATATACATATATAAGTATATATACCATTATATATAATATAATATTGTATATGTGTGCACACGTACATACACACACGCCATTATGCTGCAAGGCATAATCCACTCGGCACCTGTAATTGCATGGTTGTTTTCTGAAGACTGTAGGTTCTTTCCTCCATCCTACTGCTCATGACCTCCATCTCTGCCCCTCCCCTATTCCATGAGGCATTCTCATTACAGGATAATGGTAGTGGAATAGAACTCTGTCACTGGATAATGATCTCCTGTGGTTAGATGAATGAGGAAGACAAATTTGGGGACCTTAAGAAACTGAACAGCAAGGGGCTGCCAAAATGTTGATTTTCAAAGAGGGAGGCTTTAGTCCTATCACAATATTCCACTCAAAGTTGAAAGTTACATTCAAAAGGGAACTGCAACATTAAGAAGAGCAAGGCCCTTGGGGAAACTGAGATAAAACTAAGATATAAGGCTGCTGACCACTTTGCATGACAGGGGGTGATTTCAAATCCTTATTGACTAGCCCTCAGTTTTAGGTAGCTGAGTTGCTTTGCTACCTAGAGACAGAAAACTGCCATACATCCTCTTGAAATCAGTTTGGGTTATGGAAGACCAGCGTCTGTTGATAAGTGGCTTGAATGGAAAGAGCCCTGAAATGGCGTTCAGGATGGAAGTGCTCTTATCTCTGATCTGCCCCTAATGTGCAGCCCCACTTTAAGTGAGGCTTTAACTTTTCCACACCTCAGGCCTCTTATCTATCAAATGGTGCTGTTGATTGGAGGATTCGGAAAGCCTAGAGACCTCTGACCTCACAACATCACATCAATATGAAGGTACCTAACTTCCTTTCATTTCATACAGAATCCAAAAACAATGCATCTAGTGTGCAGAGGGGAGAGTGTGTAGCATTCACTTGTACTTTTCCAAGGAACTATAGTACCTTAAACTTGGAAGAAACTTCAAAGGTCATCTAGTTCTATATCTCCAGGAAGGCTGAATGCTCTGCTGGAACATCTGTGTGTGTGTGGGTGGGTGGGGGCGGGGGCAGAGCTCAGTGTCTCCCCAGGCATCCTTATCAGTGAGTGTTTGGTGAACTCTGATTGCCTAAAAGTCATTTCTTTGTTAATTTATTCATTCATTAATCCTTTAATTAAGTGCCCAATAGGCCAAGGGTCAACTAGGGCCCCAGATGTGAGTCAGACATGATCTCTGCTCTACAGTGTTGAATTGAGCAGCATGATGGAAGGGGCAAAGGAGAGAGGCAGTAAGGCAACTAAACATGTAGAAAATAATTATAATAAGTGCTTTGGTAGAAGTAGTATGTTAAGATCTACCCACTAACAAGAAGAAAAGGTCAGACTGCATTTTATGGAAGCAGGTGGAAGAGGCTAGGGGAACCTCAGTGTCTCAGAGCTACAAAGATCGATGCTAAGATTCACGCCCAAATCTGCCTACCCAAAGTCCACAGTCTTCCCATGAAACCCATGCTCTCTCTCCAGATACCCTTGTGCCTTCCCTCTGTGCCTAATGTGGATTTCTTATGTGGCTCATGATGTGGCTCCACCATTGAGAGCCAGAATGCCACCTCAGACAGTTAGTCCTTTTGATAATATCTAAAAGTACACATTCTGTTTATTTAGAAACTTTCTATGTGGATTTCTTATGTCATTATGTGGGTGGCTCCACCATTGAGAGCCAGAATGCCACCTCAGACAGTCCTTTTGATAATATCTAAAAGTACACATTCTGTTTATTTAGAAACTTTCTAAAATGCACGATTCAAGGTCTGATCATGATTTGAAAGCCATGAATCCATCTGGGCTGAGAGCTTTAGGAAACAAACCAGGAATGATATCTCCTCTCTTCCCTTGACATTATCCTCATGCCTGTGAGAAGCCCCTGCTGGCTGGAGGGGGAAGTCAGCACAGCATAAGAAGGAATAGTCGGCCCCACCACTGGAGCTCAGGATTAGAGCCACATCATTCCGGCAGCAAGAATGAAAGCTTAATCAACATTTGGATTAGTGCATCCCCGTTTATAGGGGTTTGAACTCAATTAAAAATTTCAACTGGAATCTTGGCACAGGTGCTATGAGACAGAAGCTGACTGTTCTGGGCTCTCACCCCAATTTTAATATGTATTTCTGGAAAGAGATAGTTGGGTCAGATGGATCTGGGGCTCAATTTAGACCCTTGGCACAAAAATGAAATAAAGTTCTGTTTGGAATTCCACGGCAATTTAGTTATGTTACAGAATCAGCTGTTTCCTAGGATCTCTTTTTCCCTTAGGCTTACTATTTTCCTCAAATTCGATGCCATTTTTTAAAGAGACTCGTGAATTGGGAGAGAATTGGACACAGAATCCAATAGACTTGGCACAAATTCTGGCTCCATTTACTAGCAAGATACTCTTTGCCAAGTCACTTAACTTCTCTGAGCCTCAGTTTCCTCACTTATAAAATTGTCATAATAATTGACAGCTCTTCCTTAAATGGTGGCTATGAGAATTTAAATGAGATAACAAATAAGAGAACATACGCCTGGCATGTTGCTTGGTACATGAAATTGCTGAACTGTATTACTTTCCTGCAGAATCCTCTCATTTCTGATAGGTTCTGATGGGTTACACTGTGTGGCATTTCAGTTCTTTATTGTCAGATCAGGGTGTGACCCTCAATAGCTGCTTTAATATCAAGAGCCCTGTTCTGAACTTTAGCATTTTGAGATTAGTTCCGCTACCTGCCTTACATTTATCAACAACCTTCTCTAGGCCTGTATCTTCCTCTTGCCTTCTCATGGTTAGTATGTTTCTGAATGCATAGCTCAGCACACCTCCAATCTATTCTTGACACAACAGAGATATCCTTTTAAAATAAAAATCTGACCTTACCAGTATCCTTACTCAATGGCTTCTCAAGGCCCTGAGGTAAAAAATCAAAATGTTTCCCATGGCCTAGGAGGCCCTGTGCTCTGCATCGTTTTGGCCCTACTGACCTCTCAAGCATGACCTTTTTCTCAGTATCTTTGCTTCGGCCACATTTGCATCCTTTCAGTTTGAAAACATGCTATACTCCCAATCCTTCCTTTTGGCCTTTGCTCCCACTGCTCTCTTTCTGGAGCAATTTTCTCTACCCACCTTCCTCCTGCCTCTTTTGTTAAATCAACTTATCCTTCGCATATCTCAGTTCAAAAGTCATTTCCTCAGTGGTGTCACCCTTGAATCTGGAAATCACATCAGGTGTTCTTATTATGTTCTCTGATAAGATTTTATTTGTAGTACTTGTTATGATCTATAACTGTATTTTTGATTAATTCTCGTCTTAACTATAAACTCCATGAAGGCAGAGATCATGTGGATTTACTCGTCATTGTATTATCAACCCACAACATGCTGTAGAGAATTGTCCATGTTGAAAATTGGCCCTCCAACACTATCGCTCCTTCATAGGTTGTCCTGGAACCACTTGCCTTGACCCATTTCTGAATCCTAATTTCTTAGAGATCCTCTAGGCTTCTAAACTCATGACTCATTTCCTTCTTTTTATCAATCAGTCCTGATAATCAGCACTATTCTGCTCCTTCGGGCTTTCCTTTGATTTTATTATCATAGATCACTTCCAGGAAAGAACCAAGTAAGTGTGGCCTTGGTCACTTGGGCCTCCTGGGTACTGCTCACAGGGCAGGACTGTCCAACTTAAATATACTGAGCTATAATTGGAGGTTTGGAACCACCCCCGCAAACCCCACACCCATGACACTAGGCCTGGATACCTAGCTGGTCTCTCTAGAGTGCCCTTTCAGCTAGATCAATCTCTTTAGCACTCCTCTACTTTGCTGATATTCTTGGGCTCAAATATGATCACATACAGGAAGGAGTTTTGTAAACTTGAAAAGACTAGATACTGTAAGGGATTAAGGGCTTAGTTCAGGCTCCCTCTTAATTCATAAACCAGGCTTCTACTCAGCATACTCTGCCATCTGGGGATTTTTCAACTTCTTTCTTACCCAATGACAGTTCTAACTCTCTTCTCTCTGTTCTCTCTACTGCACTGAAATAGATAGATCGGAATTTTTTCTAAACGTCAAAACCGTTGCCATTAAGCAATTAAGGTGTCCCATCTTTCAGGTTTTGTTGGCTCCCAATATGATTCACTCACAACAGAGCTGCACAATAGCAACCTGGAGAGCCAACATCATTTTAGCAAATTAAATCTTGGGATGAGCTAAATAATTCATGCTTACAGTTATTTTAGGATGAAGAGTAATAGCACTAAGACTTGCTCTATAACCATGCGCAGGTTCTCTTCTATCTCTGAACCTCAAATCCCTCATCTGTTAAAGAAATGGGTAAATGCCCACATGGTAGTTGTACCGATTAAAATGGATCACACAGGTGAAAGGGCATGTTTTAAATATTTTGTCATTACCACTTTTAAATCTAACTTGTTCACTCTACAAAACAGAAACCAAAAGCTGTAGTTGCTTAATACATTCATTCAATCATTTATTCAATATTATTTATTAAGTATCTACTGTGGCCAGGTACTATACCAAAGATTAAGTAACTTACTTAAGGTCGCACAGTAGTTCCACGGCAGATATAAGATATCAACACTAATAACAGCTATTATTAATTGAGGATTCACTATAAAGCTAACACATAGTCTATCTAATCCTCACAACAACCCTATGATGTTGATACTATTAGCCACATTTTTTTCCTGGCTGAGAAAATTGTCATCACAAAAAACATTACTCAAATCTTCCTCCAGATTTTTGCATGGGGATTAGAAGATGCTATATAGAGATATAGAGACCAATGTATAATGACCCTGAAATAACCTTGGATACAAGTTTAAGCAAAAACTCCAACACAGAAGTACTTAGGTGTCATGTTTAAAGATTTACAAAGTCAGTTGGCAGCAACATGGCAGGTTTGGGAGCCAAATTCCCTCATCCATAGAAATGGGAATAATCATTCCTCCTTCATAGGGCTATTGCATAGCTAAAAATAGGTAGTAAATGTACAGAAACACTCTTCCCCCATATATTCTCTCATTCTTTCAGTTCATTCAGGTCTCTGTTTAAATGTCACCTACTTAGAGAGCTTTCCCTTCTCCCCCTACTTGAAATAACCCTCACCCTACTCTATCTCTTATCATGATGCATTTTTCTTCACAGCATCTGACATCACATCATATATTTCTTTACTTGTTCATTTGTTGATTGACTGACTAGACGAATGAATGTGTGTGCCTTTCCTCTCCTCCTGAATCCCATTCTGGTGTTCCTCTGCCTGCATATGAAATCAGCCCATCCTTCTCAGGAAAAAGTATGAGGGTGAGTCCAAAGGAAGCCTAGGTTTCCTATCTGACTCCCCAAATAGACTTCAGGGTCATTCCCTTCCTCTGTTCCAGCATGTAGCAGGGTTCCTGCCAGTGCAAGACCAGTATGCCTGCCTGATTGCTTCTTGGTTACCCTGGAACATAGGTGAGAGCTAGATGTGCAGGGTGGTACATATGTCTTCTGTAAAAGAATAGCTTTGCAGATTCAATCAAATCTTGGTAATTTCACAGACCACAGGGCCGAAGAAGTAAAAGGTGTTCCTGAAGCTTTTCTTACACTTAAAAATTCACTCCTTCAGTCTAAGGTCGATTTTCTTTGTAAAAGAATCATATTAAATTAATGTAAAGGAAATATCCAGAAAAGGAAAAGTGCTGAATGTTGTAAGAATGGAGATGATATTTCTGAACATTTCTTCAGCTGTCAAAAGACCATAGATCTTCTTTTAATATTATGAGGACAAAATCTTTTTCTTGTTGCATACTTGCAGGAAGTGAGACCCAGGAGAAAGCCACTGTTTCCTGCAATTACACAGTTGCCAGGGAAACTGTGTACAGAAGTTAGCCTAAGTGCAAGTTAAAAAATGAAACATCTCATAAATTGGTTTTAGAGTATTTTGAAAAGTCTGGGCTAACCATGGCACAATGTGACCCTTGCTGAACTGTGAGGATTTCTTAGCTGTGGCAGGAAATGACACTTAAAGGTTACCTTTCTGCTGTGAACCTTTTTAATGAGTATTTTTCTAGGATTAAAAGTCTTCAGGTAATTTTTTAAGCCCTCTCACAACTACTCCACCAAAAAATAAATAAATAAATAAATGATGTTTGATTGCAATTCAGAGAAACACCTAAACATGCATACACACACACAGACCTTTAAAAACAATATTTAGTAATTTTATATGTCAGAAAAAAACTTACCTTTTCTCTGCCTTACTATTTTAAACAAAGGATATATGGAATTTGCTTTAAAGAAAAGGCTAACTAGCATCAAAGAATTTCAAGTGTATTACCATCTCTGAGTCTCTGTTGTCCTTTTTATTAAATACTATTAATCATAAACCTACCTTCCATGTTCTGAAAATTAAAAATATATGTATATAAATATACATATTTGTGTATGCATATATATGTGTGTATACACACCAATATATATGTCATTTATCATATGGTAGATGTTCAATAAGTACTTAGAAAACAGGATATCTTAGAGGTCATTTAGTTTAACCTCCTATTTGGCACAGATAATTCTTTCCAAAATATAACTGCCATCCAACTTCAGCTTAAACTTATCCAGGGACAGGGAGCTCACTACCTCACAAGACAGCCCGTACCATTAATAGACAGATAATCTCTTCCTTTTATTAAGTTAGAATCTACTTACTATAGCTTTTATCCATCAGACCTGATTGCTTTTGGGAACACACAGAACAAGTGTGTTCTATTCCCTCTTCCCCAAAGCATCATCCATGTCTTCCTTAGTCCATAGAACCCCATTCCTACAACTAGCCCTATATGCTAATCAGAGGCAGCCTTGTGTGACCAACCACAGGCAAGTCACTTCACATCTCTGACCTTCAGTTTCTAGTATCATTAAATGGGGATAATTCTTACCCTGTTTCCCTCTCTGGCTTCTGCTAAAGATCAGAATAAAATGCCAGACGGGGACCTGCTTTGGAAACTATAAAGTACTACACGTACTATTATTGCCATTTTGCTCCAGTCATCTCCACTTAACTTTGCCTCTATCCGAGCTGATGGACTTGCTCTAATAGCATGCAGGGGAAGGATGGGGAATGGACTTTCTCTGGTTCAGCCCTGCCCTTTACAGTCCCAGGCCTGAAGGCTGATTTGCATCTTCTTGGTTCCCCCTGCTGCTTTCTCAGCATGAGCCCTTGACTTTCTCCCCAGGTTCCCTCTTTGATGTTGCTCACCCATTTAGTTAAATGCTGTTTTGATGAGGTAGCCTATTTTGGTAAGTGCCCCTGGGGAGCTGCAGAAAGGTTTAATTCTCTTCCTTTTCCCTAATGTTTATCTAATGGTAAAGAATTGAGAATAGGTTCCATATCTCTAGAGACTTTAGGCTGAATGATTCAATAATGTATGTGTCTAGGGGCTGGCTGAGAGACATAGCTTTCAGCGGAAAGAAGAGAGAGGTTGAGGACACCTAGCCTTCATGACAAGTGGGGTGTCACTCATCAGTGGAAATCCCAAGGACTTAGTAATGATCAACATTAATGAATCAGAGCATGTGGTGATGAGGACAACAAGGCAGAGTGACCACATGTCCCACTATATATATGTATATGTATACATACATATGTGTGTGTGTGTATGTATGTATATATATATATATATATATATTCTGTTGTCCCAATGCAATTATTAATGGTACCACCTTTCATTCTCAAAAGTGAAATCTGAAGGATAAACTATATGCTTATACATAGGTGAATGGATTAGGAATGCTATTCCTCTAGTGTTCTCTGTTCCAGTAAAGGGAATCACCCCGCACTGGCTCCTAATTTCATTTCGTTCTGTTCAGTCCTTGATTCCAAGTTTTTTGAGATCTCAACTCTGCCTTCTCTTATATGAGTCATCTCTCCCGGTTCCCCTTTATGATCACACTTTTGGCGTGCTTATCTAAATCACCAATCCTTGCATCTCAGCTCTAGAAGCCAACCTTCCATTTCATATTTTCTTGTTTTTCATTTCATATTCTCAATCATTCATTTATTCATTCAACAAAGATGTTGAATATACTAAGTTCTGAGCGTTCAAATGGGCCAACATTATTGAATTAATCAATCAATTTTGATTATAGCCTGCTGAGCAGTTATAAAGCCATGAAATTGTACCAATATCCATTATACTTTGGATCCAAAGCCATATTCCACTCATATTCTATAGTGTTGTTTCCAAAACAGAAATTTCACTGTCATTGCCCTTCTTAAAACACCTCAGTGTCTCTCCACTGGTTATGGATATGGAGAAAGCCCCACCAGAATAACATCCTGCCTCCCCTATCCCGCCCCGCCCCCTTCCCTTACTGGAGTCTCCATAGGGGAGTAGCAGTAACTTATCCAATGATGATGGTGAGAGAATTGAGCAGTTGAGGCTTAGCTTGTGCTCTCTCTGTCTCTCTGGAATTAGCCTGCCTACAGAGAACACACACTTCTACCCCTCTGTGCTCTGCCTCACTGCTGCCTGTGACTGGGGAAAAGGGCAGGTTTCTAGGGTTCAGTATTTGCTGTCATGTCCTCCACTGAAGCTTCATAAGTGGTAATTTACATGACTTCTGAGTCCATCTCTCAGGTGGTCTGACTTTAGATAGGGAAGAGAGAAATAATTCATTGTGTTCCTCAAACCCCAATGCTCAGGACTAATGTCAAGTTCTCTGGTCTTATAAAAAGTAGAAGAAATCTACCAGCTCTTTTTAGTAAGGTGAGAACATTTGCCTTTCTGTATTTGCTAATCTTTCCTCTCCTCAGTATGCTCTTTTGGAAAGTCGCCACTATGATGACAATCCATGGGCCTGGCTGGCCTTCCCAGAGATTTTATCTGAGCCCAAAAGAGCCACGACAAGCCAGCTGGAGTCAGGGTTATGGCAGGCTCAAGGGGCCCACATAGTTCCCTCAGCCTCACACAATTAGAGAGAGCTTCACTCTGGTGCATGATTCTAACATTGGAGAAATTTTGAGTCCTCAACGAGGGTTTGAGCACTTGCTGGTATTGAAGTAGGCACTCCCAATTGGCTATGACACCTTATTGGCTACATGGGTGAAAATGAATCATCCTAGTCTTTTATTTCCAAACAATAGCAAAAAGGTAGTTTACAATTTGTTTGCAAAAACTTCTTCCTTTATTCATCCTATTATATTCTCAGAAAACCATGTTAAGTGCACCCAATTACTCTTTTTAACAGATGAAGAAACTCAGTCTCAGGTTAAGTGATTTTCCCAATGTTCCTCGGCAAGTTTATGAAAAAGCTTGGGAAAGCTGCTTTGAATTAATCAGAATCCTAAGGGAAGCTGGAAATCTCCCTTACCAATGACCTTAAGACCCACCATAATTTATATCTGGGTAAACTTTGTACTCTTGAAAACACAAAATATCACAACTGGAAGGGGCCTTCACCAGCATACAGTCCAACCTCTTAACTTGACAGATGCAGCAAAGCAATGTCCAGAGTAAGAATATGATTTTCCTGAGGTCTTGAAGTGAGGCTAGCACAGCTGGGACCAAAATCTAAGCCTCCAATTCCCAGTCTAGGCTCTTTGTTATTGAGGCATAAGCAGGCATAAGCAGCAGGCATAAGCCCCTTGTGAAGATGAGAATATCAATCTCAGAGGGATAAAGCATCTTTTTCAAGGTGCCATGACTGGAGAATAGGAGAACAAAGGTTACCCTTGGAGTCAGATGATAAGGTGATACTTAACTGAATAAGTGAGAATTATTTTTAACTATTTTTATTATAATGATAATTTTATCAACTCCCACTTTCCCACTTTACTAAATTCAGGCCTTCAGTGATTTAGTTTAATTTTTATTCAGTCAGATTCACAGACTTTCCCTCCTTTTATTACTAGTGAGATTATTGCCTTTAAAAAGAAGATATTACAATAAATAAGTAATATCTTATTTACAGATCTCAGATTCTGATTTTGGGTTTAAGTATATGCTATCTCTCTATGACATTCACTAACAGCTACCCCAGAACCCAGCATCTGTTAAGTTGCCTGCAAACATTTGACATTTAGAACTGGTTTTTTCTCTCTCTCTTTTTTTCATTTGTAATCAAATCACTTTTTATGACTTTAATGGAAATTAAATAAATAAAACCAAACTTTACCTTAATTACCTAATTATAAAGTTTACCTTCAACAGTCAAATTGGGCTTGTCAGACTCAAAGAGCAGGCATTGCTGAAAAAGTTTAACCACATGACTCTGGGGCCAGAACCCAGGCTCCAGTCAATCTCTACTGTGATCTTCCACAGCCCCCACTGCTTTAGGTTCTTAGTCTCTTGGAGATATTTCTCAGCCCTTAAGCTTTCCAGAGCACTGGTGCAGGAGCCAAACACACCTGGGTTTTAATTACAGTCCTGCCACTTATCAGCATGGTACCTTTGGGCAAGTAATCCAACTTCTCTGAGTCTCAATTTCCTCATCCCTACAATTGGAACTATAATATCTACCTCCTAAGGTAATTGAAAGAATCAGAAATAATGTACTTAAAGTGCATGGCTCATAGTAGGCACTCAACAAGTTTTAGTTCTCATTCTTATTCATAAACGATTCATCAATATGTATATGTTTATGACTAAAATGAATGGATCTTATGCAAACCAAAGCACTTATGCCTTACTGCCTATTTTGGTACATCAATCAATCATCCATTCAACAAATATTAATGTCTATATGTGCCAGACCCTGTGTTATGTTGGGAACTGATTATCTATGATGAAAAAACAAATGGGATCTCTGCAATCATAGAGTCACAGCTTAGCAGAGATAGAGATTAAGTAAATAAGCAGATAAGTAATTATAAATTGTATCAAGTGCTGCAAAAAGAAAAAGAAAAGAAAATTTTTCTATTAAAGAAAAGTATGGCCTAATTTATAATGGGTAGTTGGGGATGGCTTCTCTGAGGAGGTGACATTGAAACTGAGAATGAAAAGGAGTCAGCAAGGAGAAGGGGTGGAGGAGTGGTCCAAATAGGGCACCCAACAGCTGGGAAAGCCTGAAGGGAGAAAGAGATTAGGGTGTCATTCAAAACCAGCCTCTATCTCCACAGACTTCTACCATTCCAAACTAAACCGGGTATTTGTACCTAACCCTGCCTGTGAAGCCCTTCTGCCATTTCTCCATCTGGAATGCCAAACTCCAATGTCACATTCAAAGACTCCTTAATCTCCCTGAGGCAGATTTAATTCCTCTATCCTCCAGTGTTCCCCCAAATCCGTGTTTAACTTTATGTGTTAATAAGTACATCAGAGCTGTTATTGAACACTTACCCTGTGCTACAGGCTGTGTTGAGTATTTTACTTGAATTATTGCACTTAATCCTTATAGAAGCCAGATGACGGAGGTACAATTACCATCAGCCCCATTTTATAGAAAAAGAAACTGATGGTATAGTCATTTACCCTGGCTGTCAGAGGCTGAGTCTGGATTTGAACCCCAGGCCTTTGCCTCCAGAACCTGAAGTCTTAAGTACTTCAGTTATGTTAGAGTAACATCTCCGTATGTCTTTACTCATCAGACCCTGATGACCAACGATTCCTGAGGTTGGGGTTTTGTGTGATTCATCAATATCCTCGGCACAGAACAAGCCCTGGCACAGAGGAGTTAACTATTTGCTAAATGAATGTCGTTCAATTACAGATCATCACATAACACAAATAGGTCTGTCCCTTCTGCCTTCAGGTGCAGCCTGTACTATGGCCTCTGTTGATCTGATTTGTGCAGCGATTGGCAGCCTGGGTCCCTCTCCTTTGGTCCCGTTAATGGCATTAGCATCTAGTCAATAATGCTCAGCATTTCATTTTACCACTTTAATTAACAAATTCAATTTGTTCAAACCTCTGTGAAAACAAATTAAAAGCTCAAGAATGGGGCCTCCAGAAGGGGGAGGGAAGGCAGGGGCTCTACACGGATTAGGCTGGTTGTTGATTTGATCTTCAGTGCTGACTGGGGAGCTGACTGGGGAGCTGAACACTGTATGCCCTTCAACCATCTTCCTGTTCCTGACCCAACAGAATGTCTCAGTGATGCAGCCAAGAACAGGCAGGCCAGTTTCTGAGCACTTCAGGCTTGGCCCTTCCCTCTTCACATTGACAAACAAGAAGAGGCCCCAGTTTGCCCTCTGAGTCAGCTCTCATTCTTCGAAGGGGCACTCTGCTTTGGATTTGAATTCAACAACAATAACATCAATGATAATTCCCTTGACCGACGGTTCTCTTTTAGGGATGATTTTAACCCCCAGGAGACATTTGACAATATCTGGAGAAATTTCTAGTCGTCCAACTAGAAATAAGGTGCTACAGGCATGTAGTGAGAGGCCATGAAGCTGATGAACCTACAGTGCACAGGACACAGCTTTCCCCACCACATATTACCTAGCACAAAACGTCAACAGTGCTGAGGTTGGGACTTTCCTAGTCCTTCTGCAGTTTTCTAGGCTGTAATTGCAATGTCTCTGTGAGGTAAGCAGGATGGGGACTGCTGACCCCCATTTAAGAGTTGAGGAAATTGACAGTCAGAGTTAAAATGCTGTGCTCAAAGTGCATAGTTAGTAAGTGGTAGTGAACAGTCCAGAGCAAGATTCTTTCTCCACCTCTAGCTGAATTAGAAGAATGGAAAATACCTTTTGAAGCCTCCAAGCAGCTTTTAGGGAAACGAGAATTGTTCACATTTATTAAGCGCCTCTTAGGGGACAGGCACTGGGCAGGGTACTTCTTACCCATGTGATAGGCTGTTAGGCTTGGTGGGACCTGACCTGGGAGAAGGTGCTAGTGATGAGTGAAGTGGGAACCTTGCCCTTGTCCTCTACCCCCAACAGTTACATCCAATGGCTGCACAGCAGCTACGTGCTTTTGAATAAAAGACACCCACTCACAAGGTCACTTGGCTCTTAATCACTGGTTATTCCAAGTCTGGGATTCATTGTCTTTCCTATTTTAGAAAGCAAGAAAGAGATAAGTGTACTCAAGGCTACATGGAACTTTTGAAAATTCTTTTGGAAGGCAAAAATCAAAACCAAAATTTAAAACTTGAACCCTTTTCAGAAGTTCTGACAAATACATAGATATATTTGATACGTTGGGACAGATGTATGTGTATGGGGGTGGGAAAGATAGGCAAAGAAAGGGAAGAAAGGAGGGAGGCCGATGAAGTTACTGCGAAAGGTCAATAGAAAGCTTCAGAGAGAACCTGTCCAAAGGGAAGGGAGATGAAGCAAGATGAAGCAGCCATGGACCCGAGCATCAGATGGCAGTGATGGCTCCTAGCACAGTCCACATCAGCTACTCCGGCAGCCTGAGTACATGACCTAGGTTAGTAGCTGTGTGTGTGTGAATCAAAAGCCAGAGGAGAAAAAGAGCAATCAGGGGGATCATTTTATAAACTATATAAATGTCTAACCAATGAACTGTACACTTGAAACTAAAAAAATAAAGTTTAAAATAAAATAAAAGTTAAATGACAGAAAACAATAAGAAAAAAGAGATGAGTTACTAAATTCAGTAACATTTTGGAACCCACGGTATTTGCTGTGGGATACTCCTTAAATTAACATAAGAAAGAGGGTACTTCCTATAGCATTGTCTGTGGTGAGTTAATTTCTGGAAATGCGATACAGGATTGGCATTCCACTTTCATTTCAATAGGTCATAGATTTCAAGATCTGAAGATAAAGCCAATGATGAACACGGTATTCCAAAGAATGAAGTTCCAGCCTGGAGGCAAGCAGCTCCTAGGTAGACTGAGGCCTAGGGCTATGAAGTCTCTGCTCAGCTTATATGATGGCAAATGATTATCAGGAGCAGTGTACAAACACTGTAAGACTCCTTGTGGGGGAAGGGTGTTCCAGAAACTATATGGAGGGAGAGGAACATTGTAAATGACTGGATCTCCTGCTAGAACAGGTAAGGGAACTGGGATGTAGAAATGCAGCTAAAAATGTTCATGCGACCTCAGTTGTATCAACAGGATGCTCACACCCAGCCAATGGATTTGTTCATGTTATAGCATTTCATTCTTGTAACAGTATGCAAGGTTAATTTATACTCTCCAAAGTCACTTGCCCAAAGTCATTCACTTAGGAGACGACAGAGTGGGGATTTGAAGCAGGATCTGTCTGATTCTAAATAGCAAGCTGTATTAATCCTACAACTTCAGGGCCCATTAGAAGGAGAAGTGGGGTGTAGCCAGAAGGACTCATGTTTCTGGGTCTGGCTTGAGCCCACTCTTAACACCTTTTTCTCTTGTCCCTGCATGCCTCTGCTTGGGACCTCCGGAAAAAAGCAGAATCACTGTTCTATAAAACCGACAAAGCATGTTTCTAAACTTAGCAATCATAGACATATCCCTCATCTATTAAATGGGATAGCAATAATAATATTAAAGGACTGTTTTGAGGATTAATGAGATAACTTGAGCAAAGAACTTAGAACAGTGTCTTTAAGTAGACATTCTACATTCTACAAATGTCAGCTCCATTCTCCACATTCCTAAATCATCTTCTTATACTGCAAACTGTGTCCCAATTCAACAGTGTATTCCTAGAATTTAGAGCAAAACCTGAGATATAGACTCAACAAATGAAGGTTTAATAGGTAGATAGAAGGTAGAAGCATGGAGAGAAAAAAATTAAGGGTTTTTATCAATTCTGATTTTAATTCCAGTGCCATCATTTTCTAACTGCTGTGTGACTTTGAGCAAATTATTTAACCTCTTTCAGCCTCAATTTCCGTATGGATAAAATGGGGAGAATACTTACCGGCCAGGCTTTTGTAAGGATAGTGGATCACATATATAAAGTACTTATATACTACATACCTGGCAATGAATATTCCTATTAGAGATCTGGATTTTATTGGGATGTTATAATCCTTTCATTTTAAACAAATTATCTAAGCATTACCTCTTCCCCCTTATCTTAGTTATGTCCTCTGCTTATGAAGAAAACAGATAGGAACAAGGAAGCCAATCTCACTGTGTTTCATGGACTTTTAATGAGCCCCACCCTTACTCTTGTGCAGTCAACAAACTCATATAGATGGTCTACTGTGTGCACAAAACTATGTGGGTGCTGGGGAACCAATGCAAACAAGAACAACAAGGTCTCTGCTCTCATGGAGCTTACATTGTAGAGTGTGTGTGGGGGCAAACAATAAACAAAGGACTATGCAGACTGATAGGCAAAACAGTGTCTTGCTGTACGAAAGCTGCAGCTGGCTTTGGTTATCTATGTTTTTGTTCCTCAGAATGAAAGTCATAAGATGACGCTAGATACTGAGTTGCTCAGGGAAAGGTGATGAACACATACATCTCGTACAGAAGTGGCTAAAGTTATTTCAGTTCCATCATGAAGCAATTTGACGCTCATGGATCCTTGCACTCCCGCAGGCACTCCCACTGAGGCATGCGCCAAGACTCAGTAACATTTGCTCACATATACTCTGTTCCAGGCACTGGGTCATGTGCCAAAGCTACATGAAAGGATATGGTTCCTGCCCTAGAGCGGGTCTAGGGAGACAGAGGTGGAAACAGGCAGTACCATGTGATTACCATCGAAATGACACAAAGGCAAATAAGGCACTGGTCTGTCTGAGTAAGCTCCCGGTATGGCATGTAGAAACAGTCAAGGTAAACAGCAAGACAAATGCCAGAACAAAGGGAAACTCGTTGGGGGATGGGGTGGACAGCTGGGAAAAGAAGAGAGAGGGGCAGCTAAGTGGTCAGCCCAGAGGTTAGAGTGGGGTCATGTAAATCTTATCAGGGGAAGTAATGCGTAAATTGAGATCTGAAAGCTGAGTAGAGGTTTTCTTTTCTTCCTTACAGCCAGCCCTCCCGCCAGCCCTCCAGCCTGCCAGCCAGCCCGCCCTGATTGATTCACTCATACTATTTAAAAACTTATTATAGCTAGATATAAGCAGGGCAATGTCTAAGTAAAATTGCGAAGTCTTCAGAATTTACTTCAGCCTCATAGGCTGTCAGAAGAAGAATTTTTATCAATGATATAGTCAAACCACCACAATTTTATAGATTTGGATACCGAGGAGGTAGAAGCACTAACCTTGCTTGAATCACACAGGTAGCAAATGATAGAACCAGACTTAGAACCCCAGGTGTGCCCACACCCCAGACCTCATTCTGTTATAACATGCTGCCCCTTCTTCAACCTGCCTTTTTTGCAGCCTCCCCTAGCCCCTGCCCCCAGGGATCTAACATTCTCTTGTCCTTACCCCTTCTGGAAAGTCAAACATGTTCCTGGAGAAGGTTCAGGAATTGATTCACGCCAAGATAAATAACTCTAAATATTACATATGAGGAAGCAAGGCGAGGGAATAAAGCCCCACATTGCGATAATTCATTACATAATTCACTTTATTTCTTTCTACTAAAGTCATACTCCATCTATCAAAAAGTTAGAGGAGCAGGGAGCATCTCTGAGTTAGGAGAGCCTTAAAATCTGATCTCACCCATGTGGCTGGTCCAGAAAACATTTCTTCTTACATGCAAGGGACATGGCCACAGATAAATGTGCTGGGTTCTTCCCTAACATGGTTTCTACGAAGTGACTTCATCATTCCTTCCCCTATGGCATAAAGTGTCCACAGATGTCTAGGCCAAAACTAGGCAAATCAAGTGTACTGTCCTCCAATCTCAGCTGGAGATGCCCTGAATGGTGGCAATCACAGAGGCTGTGTGATTATTGCATTAGGATGACACTCTTTATTCCCCCTTTCCTGCCTGGGGAGTGGAGAGGCACTATAGACTACCTGTGGTGCTGCCACTTCATCCAGGCTCCAACTCAAAAGCTCTTCGAAACTCACAGGAGAGTTAGAACTCAGCAATAAAATCAGGCCTGAACCACGGGTTTTAGTTTTAATGATCAGGGATCGAGGATCCCATCTATGTACACATCTTATTCTCCTCACGATGATCTTAGAACACAGGATTATTATCTCCATAGGTCAAGAAACTGAGGTCCAGAGAGGTTTTATGACACAGTTGGGAAGTAACAAGGCCAGAATCTGAACCACACTGAGAACCTGGGACTGTGCTGTATCCCAGAACACAAAACAGCTCAAGCATTTTTACGCATACCGTTTCCTGGTGCATTTCCCCGAACACCTGTGGTAGACATGCAAGCCCCTTCATTTGACCTTGAGCGTGCTATGGAATTGCTACGGGCATTAGATCCACATTACAAAAATGAGAATATTATTTACTTCATAGGTTGTAAGCATTAAGGGAGAGTGAGATATTGTGTGAGATAGCTTAGCCCTGTTCTGGTACCTGGTAAACACTCAGCTAATGGGCAAAGAGCCAACAACCTTCTTTTCCAAAGAAGGCTCAACTCTATATTGCCAAATGCAATATAATTCCCCATATGTATCACACAGACTCTTACTGTCAAGAGGCAATGTTAGTAAAGAAGAATATTAAGATCGAGGGTTCTGGAACTAGCCTGTCTGGTTCAAATCTTTTCTCTGCCACTAATTAGTGGTGTGATCTTTGGAAGTTACTTAATCTCTTTGTGTCTTAGTATCCTCACCTGGAAAATAGAGATTGTAAGAATTCGGCGAGTTTAATACATGCAACATTGTTAGGAGAATGTCTGGCACACAGTAAGCACTCAATAAAAGTTAGCTAATTATTATCATCACCCTGAATATATGAAAAGATATCCTTCCTCTGAACATTTGTTCATGCTGTTCTATCCATCAGGAATATCAGTCTCTTCCCTATTGAAACTGAGCCCTCCACATTTAGCCTAAGATTCACCTCTCCCACTCCCCCTGCCCATTCTCAAATGTCTCAGAAGTCATTTTACTCTGCCAGTAAAATCGTCTGATTGTTTTAGGCAAGTGTGCTCTCTGGTTCCACGGGAACTGGCCATACTGTGAAGTAAATACTCGGTGCCCCTGAACTCTGAATCCCTAGTCCAGGACACAGGGCCTACCCAGAGGAGGCATTTGGTAAACATTTGCTGTGTGAATGTATAAATGGATAAATACATCTTTTTTTTTTTTTTTTGACTGTCTGTGCACATCAATTAAGGAGAAGTTCACATTACTTAGTGATAGCTTGACCAACAAGTCAGGATATGGGAGACAGAGCAATGGATGAAGAGGAAGATGACTCACGTTCTGATTTTGGCTTTGCCACCTGTCAGGTAAGCGACCTTAAGCAATTTGTTTTGGCCCTCTGTGCCTCAGTTTCTTCACTGGTATAATGAGGAGGTTGAACAAGATAAAATCTGAGAGCCTTTCTACCTCTAAGCTTTGTACCAGCAGTCAAAACATTGCCCACACTGTGTCTCATTCCTTTTATAACCACTCGGTGCCAGGCTCTGTCCCAGGCACTGGGGACACAGATGTAAATAACACTGTCTCTGTCACAGAGATAAATGGCTCCCACTCTCTGTCCATAAGGACTCACAGTTGAGTGGAGAACACAGATTTACAAACTGATGGTTACATGGGAAGGAGAGAAGCCCTCCCAGAGGTGAGAAGGCTTGATAACCCCAGGGCAAGAGAATAGAGCAAGAGCACCCTGGAAGAGGTAAGGGTAGTCATTCTCTGTGGAGAAATCTCCCATGTGAGAACACAAAGGAGGAGGAGACAGGCCAACACTGGGTCCCACATACACACCTGAAAATGTGGAATGGCTTCTACACCTCCTGAGATTCAACGCCCCAGGAACAGTTTCCCTCTGGCTTTCTTTTCAATCCCTCTGTCACACCTTTCCCTGAAACAGGCTTCTCTTTTCTCTGTCAGCATCTTCTCTGCCCAGTTCTCTCCTCCTAGCTTCATCCTGTTAACTCTTCCTCATTCCTCAGAGCTTACCTCAAAATTCACTTCCTCAGAAAAGCCTTTCCTGGTGCTCTGGGTTAGGTCAGGCCTTCCCATTGTATGTTTTCTTAGCACCTTGTGCTTCTTATCACATTGTTAAATAATGAACTGTGTGCTTAGTGGCTTAATGTTTGTCTACTCTGCTAGAATGAAGTCTCCACAAGGGGCAGGGACTCCTTACTCAATGTTTTATCTCTAGTACTGTAGGGTCTCAATAGTGTATTGAGTATATTGACCCTACTTATAGAAAGGTCTCAATAAATATTTGTAGAATGAATGCATGGCGGGATGAAGATTGGCTAGAGAATGGGGGAAGGCAGTATTCACCTTTCTCTTTAATCCCATTTTCAGGCTATTATTCCTCTTTCATTGCATTAAAATCCACAATGCCTCTGTGGCTAACACTTTTCTGCTGTTCCATCCTCTCCTATTCTTCTGCTCTAAAATCAAATGAATCCTTAGAGTTTTAAGTGCTCAAAACAGGTTTGTATAAAGAAAGAATAAATGAATACTGTCCAAATTTCTCAGTGCATTAACTCATCAAAGCCTTTCCCACTCTTCAAAGTACAATACACTTACGAATTGTCTTCCAGGATACTTACTGTAATCAGACAGCTCAGTAACTGATTTTAGGTGAGGGTTGATAGGAAAACAATCTGAATGAGCAATCTCATACTAAAGTATGAATGACCTATCGACCTTTAAGCCAACCCTCCCTCTCTTTCTTCTTTCCTTTTTTCTTTTCCTTTTAATTTTAAAAAAGAAGAGCTGCTAAATCCAGGCGAATAGGGTATTAGAAACATACTGAGGTGAAAATAGAAAATATCTTTCTTAACATCTTCCCACAACAGCAAGATGGTTTTTCACAAAGGCTGGAAAACTAAGAATATTTGGATCATCTCTTTTGACTTACAAAGGTAGGAAAAAACAAACAAACACACAAAAACCGAGAGAGGGCAGAAGACTGGTTGAAGGCACAGAGCAAAGCCACGTCAAAGATGGGACTAGAACTCCCTGCACTGACCTAGTGCCCTGGCTCTTTGCCCATTTGCCTTGTGCTTTGTCAGCAGTTTATGAGTCCAGCCCTCCTGCCCTCCCTTTACTCTTGCTTCCTTGGCCTTCTCTGTCAGCCTGCCCAGACTTTCTTCCTCTGAGTCCCAGTGACAGCCTGCCGGCCCTGGCTGAGCACTACCCCTCTGTAGATAGCTTTGCTGCCTTTCACTGATTCGTCCACTTGCCATCTGCTTACAGATTTCTTCTGCGAACCCCAGTGTTTCTACTGTTCCCTGAATTCTGTCACTCCCTCCTCCCCTGCTAATGAGTCCAATAAACAGCTGCTCTAATTTAGCCTCATCCATCTCCAGGCTACTCTTTCCATCGTCTATTTTTCATTCTCTTGCATTTTCTTGATTCGCCGATTTCAGAGAATTAATATGTCTGAAGAGCAAAGGTGAAACAACGATGACTTTTCTGAAGAATTGTAATGACAGTGTTCACTCCTTTATTTATGTGGCCTTTAGTTCAATGAGAGTTCCTTTATACTTAGTATGTATAGGCAAGGAAAGATAGCTACAGAAATGGAAGATACTGTTGCAGTTCTGGTCATTGACATAGAGACACATGCATTAAAGACTAGAAGAAAATTAAAGGGATGTCTATTTTAGCTGATAAAAATGGAGTCTAGAATAATGGCAGTAACATAGCCTCACCCTGTGTTTCAGAATGCTAAAGTGGACATTTCTTTCATCTGGGGCACCCAGAAATGAAGAATGCTTGTTTGGAATACCAAAAGAAATGTCAGAGTTTGTACAAGTACGTATCTGGAAACTGATTATAAGACTCATGAAACACCTCACTTACTTCAAAGATACAACAGAAAAGAGGGTTGAAAATTAAAGAGAGAGTTTTGCGAGGCGGGTTTTTGATGCCTAGAGTCCCATATTCCATGTCCCCAGAAGAAGGATCAGGTGGTACTTTCCCCCCTCGTCTCTGCACAGGGAGAGGGGGGCATGGTGAGCTGGATTTTTATTCCTTCCTGAGAAATCTACTGAGCAAGAGACTTTGGAAAAAGTGAAGAAGTAGCTGCATTGAGATTGGACTATGATCCTAGTGCTTGCCCAGGCAAAGGATTCTGAGCAGATGTAAGTAGAATGAGTTTGATGTCATTTGAGCCCCTGTGAAATCTATATATACAGTGAACCACCAGAAAGCAGGAAATAAGGAGGTAGTGACATTGGAGAGGAACAGGATGCACTTTCCCACTGATGGTTGCAGTCAAATACAGGAGCCTCCAAAGAACCCACGAAAGCACCTACTGCGAGGGAATCAGCTGCGAACATCTACCAGGCACAGAGAGCCTGAAGTCAGCTTAGGGGAGTGCCAGACAAGGGAGATTGATTCTTCTGTTCCCTTCACACTCCTTGTCCTCTCTCACTTCAACCTTGGTTAGCGGGTAGAGTTACAAAGGAAGAAGACATTAAATCAAGTGCAGAGTTTTTATTATTGTCTGGGATAGAACACTTTTAATTACTGAATTGAGGCTATGCTTATTAATTAAAGTGATGGAAGGACTTTCTATTACCTAAAAGGGGCATTTTCATCCAAGGCACAGGAAGAACTACCCCTTTGAACAGCTTTGAAGTACTGATAGGGAACAAAAATATTTTATGAATATAATCCAAGTCTGGCATATTATATCAATATATTATTGGCTACACATGTAATCCTGACAAAAACCCTGGAGATAAGTGCAGCTGACCCTTGAATAACAGGGGTTCGAACTGCATGAGTCTCCTTATACACAGATTTTTTTCAATAAATATACAGTCGACCCTCTGTATCTATATCTGTAGTTCAACCACCGATGGAATGAAGACAGTATTTTCTGTGCTGGAAATAAGTGCATGAGAGAAGTTTTAGGCCTTCAAGAGCAGCTATCCTAAGCCAAATGAGATCAGTAAAGGTTCATCAGAACCCGTCTCAGAGGTTCCCAGCTCCATTTTCTTGTCTCTTGGCCAGGATATACCAGTCATGCCCACATAGTCTGTCCTTTGGACACAATTTTAAAAAACCTGCTCTATCTTGCTGTTGCTTTTATACTGCGCTTGTGCCGAGGGTCTTTCCTCGGCTTGCATAACCCCCGTTTTAAGTCCCTCTCTGTTCTCAGACTTTTTTTCAGAAACCTCAAAAATCCAGATAGAAATATCTGAACAAAGTCATATCTCGTAAGACTTGGAGAAATCTTACAGATTATCCAGTCCAAACTTCTCATTTGAGAGATTTAAAAAATCTTAGGTCCAGAGAGGAGAAGTGACTAGACCAAGGTAACAGAGACATTGGGTTCAGAGTTGAGACTAGATTTGGCTCTCTCATTTTTTACTCCAGTTTTTCAGAGAAATGACTGGTCAGTATGGACTGGCACATTCGGTGAAAGCATCCGGAGTTAGGATGCTGTGTAATGCGTTTCCTCTCAGTGTCTGGGAAGAGGAGCTTCTCTGGAGAGAGTCTTAGGGCTCTCTGCAAAAGCAACTGTACTGGCCACCCGTGGAGAGAATTGACGGGCAAGTTGCTGCGTTTTCTTACCCAAGCTACTTATGGAGAAGACATGGTAAGCTAAACTACCCCAACAATGGTTGGGTTTTTGGACCACAACTGTCGAACAGGCAGGACAGGCTAATGTGAAGTGCTGAGGAGAAACATTTTATTGCATTCATCCCTGTGATGGCATTATGGGCATTATGAGGGGACAACTATCTCTGTTTTAAAAATGAGAAGACAAAAACTCAGAGAAGCTATGCTATTCATCCAAAGTTACATAACTAATACATGGGGGACATCTAGACTTGAAGCTAGGTTTTGTTTAATTCCAAAGCCCAGTTCTCGCTATCATACATCCTGAAAATTGATTCTAAAAGTCATTACTAAAGATAAATTTGTTCAATGAAAGTTAAGAAAGCAATAATAGTACCCCTGGAATAAATGCACACTCTCTCTAAAAAACTACTTTGAGTGAGCAACACAATGTTCATCCATTTGCCGGCTCATTCATTCAACAAATATTTATTGAGCATCTACTAACTGTCAACCACTATACTAGGCACTGAGGATATATGCTTGGGCAAAAAAAAGGCTTTGCCTTAATGGAGCTTACATTCTGGTGGAAAGTGGAGGACAATCCTGTGACCAAGAAAAGGAGCAAGATAATATCAGATGATAATACCAAATATGAATGAAATCGAGTGATATGATAGAAAGCATCAAGGACAGGAAGGAGCTAATTAAATAGCAAAATCTTTTCAAGGGTCAGAGTTCAAGAGCAAGAGGATAAATAAAGGGAATATATGTTCATGTTCTTGGAAAACACACAAGGCAGATGTAGAGGGGATGAGAGCACTCACTTCTTCTGCTCATGACTCTTTACCTCCCCAATGTCCTCCCGCTTCTGAAGAGAGGAAGAAGAAACACTGACATAGAGAGCTCCAAGGCAGAGGAGTGTGCCTTGGAGGTGCACTCCAAGGTAGAGCAGGGGTCCCCAGCTCCCAGGCGGCAGACTGTACAGGTCCATGGCCGGTTAAGAACTGGGCTGCACAGCAGGGGTGAGCAGCATGAGAGTGAAGCTTCATTTATATTTGCAGTCACTCTCCAGTGTTAGGATCATCACTTCAGCTCCACCTCAGATCATTGGGCATTAGATTCCCATAGGAGAACCGGTCCCTGGTGCCAAAAAGGTTGGTGACCACTGCTGTAGAGGAAAGGTGATGAGTTTTAGAACTGGATAGATCCCTGGCTGTGGGATTTTTAGTCAGTTCTTTAAACTCTGATATTGTTTCTACATGTGAAAATCAGGGCAGTAATGCCCTTCTACTAGGACATATGGGGACCAACTGAGATAATGGATGGGTATCAGTCCTTAGTTGCCAGCAACAGAAACTCACTAGCTGAATAAGCATAAAGAGAACTTACAAAAAGAATCTTAGTAGCTCACAGAATGAGTTGAAGGTCCAGAAAACCATGTTCATGCCCAAAGTCATGCATGTAGAACTAATCTGGTGAGAAAACCACAGCTGCTACCCCCACCACTAAGTACCAGATGCTACAGTTAATACTACTGCCATTTCTAAGCCACCAATTTCACTTAACTGCAACTACTATGCTGCAATCACTAAGACATTCCTGGGCCAGGAACTCAAGGTGCCTCCACTGCCCAGGCCTCACAGTTGCTCACCTCAGAATTGATTTCTTGTGGGGTGCTTCTCATTGGTCGAGCCTAGATCCCATACCTGTGCCCTAGTTTTTAGGAGAGGCTGGGGAAGTGAGCTTTTTAACTTCTGCTGTGAGATGGAAGAAATCATGAAGAAGAGTATTCAAAAGGGGTGGACAGGCAGTAATTATGGCAAATACCCACTGGGGATGGGAGAAACCTCGCTCGGTACCTGGGACTCAGCAGATGCTCAGTGAAGGTAAGTTTCTTTTCTCCTTTCAGTTTCACAGACTTCCATCCATCTGATCCTAAGCTCTGAGGAGGTATTAATACTGCTGTATGGGTAGATGAAAAGGCCACCATGTACTATTTAAGACTCCCAGAGAGGAATCGTATATTTAGCCTGTGCCGTAGACACTGTGCAGAGAGACAGGCTGCTGACTGGGGCTTGGCTCAGAGTAGGAACAACGTGCTTGGCATTTGCCTACATCCAGCCCAGCCCAGAGAGAGAGTAAGAAGAGCTCATGTGAGCTGAGAATTGAGCCTCAGATGAACTGCCAATCCATCACAAAATTCTGACTGGGGACAGAAACATGGAAAGTTAGACCAAGGATCTTCAGGAGACAAATGATGAGTAATTCAATAATTGGTCTTATTGGCCTAAGTAGCTTCTTTTGCTCTCTATCTATACTCAGTTCTATAATTGAACATATGCCTCAGTTTCCTGATTTGCACCTCAATTCCCTTTTCCTGCCACCACTTCTCCTGCCCTTTGGGACTGGAGACCAGCCCTGAATCTCAGCATACTTGGAAACCTGTTGTAACTGCAGAACTAGCTCAAATTAATCCTATTCTATTTCTAACAAGACCCAGAACCAAAGTTTAAACCTTGGACACATCACTTATGAGTAACACTTGTGAACCCTTAACTGCTACCCCTTGAAATCCTACCCTGAACCTTGGATCTTAGCTAAACTGCTGCCTATACCAAGGTTCTCTCATCCCCAATAAGATCCTCCCAGAAATAAACCACATCTTAGACGCAAGCCAATTTGACACTTACAATATATGGGTGAAATATAATTTAGAAGGTACTTTCCTGTACATTATCCAATTTGATTCCAATAGCACCTCTGTGAATTTTGTTATTACATTAAACAAGCATTTATTGAATACTACTGCATTTTTATTGTGGCAGGCACTGTGCAGAAGCTCAGAGAGCGGGAAGTGACCTAATAACACACAGCAGCGTTTTGTTTCTTCCATCTTGTCTTAAAGGTCTCAAGATCAAATGAGATAGCATGTGGGAAAGTGCTACATGAAAGCCTGAGGTTATTATTAGTGTGGCTATAATAAATGATTCTCGTTTCTAAGCTACTGCTCTAAAAATCTGGGTGATGTAAGAGAGGCATGAATTACTATGAGTATGCTATAAACTTATGCTGTTCCTCAATATTGCTCTGATTCCGCAAACAGCCTTACTTTTCTCTGACTGCCCACCCTGAAATCACATTACTCCCAGACAGTGGTAAACATTGGTGCCCTGGAGATAGTGCACCACAGATCTGGAAAGTAAAAAAAAAAATTTAGAATATAAAAATAGCACTGACCTCAAGGGATCAATGTGGATTACATCAGATAATGTATATATAGCATTTATTAAGTGATATCTGCTATTATTACCTTCATTTTAAATGTAAGGAAAATAGGGCTCAGAGTGGTTAAGTGGCAAATACAAGGGCACACAGCTATAGCTAATAAGGATGGAAGTGAGGATTCAGTTTTCTCTGAGTTACACTGCCTATCTGTAGAGCCCCACTCACGCTTCAGGCCTCGTGCAACATCCTTCCTCTTCTTCCAAGCTTCCCAGAGCTCCTAGCAGAATGAGTGTTCCCTTTCATGGCTCTCCCCTTGCCCCGGCCCTTGGTAGAAGAACATCTGAGTTAGGAGGAATATCAAGGCCTCTTACACACTTTTAACCACAGTACAGTATTCTTGCTAAGTGGTCACTCTGTATGGGTAATGCCATAGTTAGGTTTTGAACTTTGTACATGTGTTGAGTTCATTCCTGGAGCAGTGGTGAGACAGAAAGGCTGATGAATCTAAAGGCCAGGGCCTGGGATCCCCTCTCTTCTCCCTACCTTGCATTAGCTCTTCAACACAGGCTATCTCTTATTAGTTTTTGCCAGTTTGTTTAACTTGGTATAACTGGAAAAAAAACAAAAAAAACAAAAAAAAACCAGGAAATAGGCAGTCCTAGATTTAAATTTTGGCTTTCTCTCTGGCTGTGTGACCCTTGGAATAATTTTTAACCTCTCTGAATCTGGTTCTCCATCAGTGAAACTGAAAGAATACTGGGAATCATGAGATAACAAATGTAAAACATCCCGCAAACCATGCAGCAAATGCATGGTAGCTGGGAGTCATTAATCATTAATTGCTATTATTACCTTGCCAGATTGAGCCCTCACAGGTGGATGTCTGCCCTGACCCTGGCTCTTTAATTGGAACTGACCTCCCCTCGTTTCCTACAATAGGAAGTAAAAAAGACCAGCCTCGAGCATTAGGCCCTGTTGTGCCTGCCTAGATTGCCCTTCTCTTCACAAGCTGTTGCTTGTTCTCATCTTCCTGTAGAGAGCTAGCTTAACAGAATTTCTTTAAAAATTCACAGCATGGCCAATGCTGGCAGAATTGTACTTTGGACTTAGGGTGGGATATACCCTACACATTTAATTTCTTGGCCATCAGTGGCATTTGTCCAGTACATAGCAGTGCCAACTGTTTACTTCTATTTCAAGGTGATCCAACTCCCTTTCTTGGAAAGACGGAAGTCATAAATCCTGAAGTATTCAAAACTCCAATGCTAATAGCAACAGACAAAATTGCTTTGCTTCAGATAACCACTATATTTTAAAAGTTACATTATAATCAGTTAATGGCTTTCAATCACAAGGGCCATTTTCTTAGAAAAATATTTAAAGGCATCCTAAAATTTTTCTTTAAAAAATTTTCCAATTAAAATAACTGTAGTTGCTTATAGAGAAGGAGAAGAGAGCCTGGGAGAGGGGGGTTCAGAAGCTCAGGGGATATAGATAGTAGTCAGAGAAAGGGAGGAAAGAGGTTGGCATTCGACTGAGTCATTCAATCATTCAACAAACATTTACTAATACTCAACAAACTGTGTTTTAGGCTGCAAACAGAAACAAATAAGATATGGTACTGGCCCTCAAAGAACTCTCTAGACTGGTGTAGCAGGCAAAGAGGCAAACAAACAGTAATGATTGGTGTTATAAGTTCAACAATAACAATATCCCCAAGGGGCTAAAGGGAACTCATTCACCACGTTCAGCTTCAGACTGATGCTTTGTAGACAAGGTGAATTTCCTCATTTAAGCTTTTACATATTTCAAATATAGCAAAAAGTACAGAGACTAACATAATGAATGGCACACTATCAATTCCCAACATTTTGTTATATGCTTCATATTTTTAAAAAAACAAACACTACAGATATGAGTTAAAATCCTATGTTTTTAACCCAACCCCCATCCTTCTGTAACAGAGGTAAATGCTGCTCCGAAGATTTGTTTAGCATTTCCATTCTTTTTCCTTTTTTTGCTATTATTATATATGTGTGTACCTGTAAGCAAAACAGAACATTCTTTTGTATGCTTTCAAACTGTATATAAATGGCATCATATGGCACTTATCAACCTGCAGTGTGCTTTTCTCCCTTTATAGTATGCTTTCAGGATTTAGCCATGTTGATAGTTGTAGCTCTTGTTCATGTATTTCAACTTCGGTATGGTATCCTGTATAGATGACCTAACCCACTGTATGTATACTGCCATGGTTCTTAATTTTGTTATTGTTAACAATGCTGCGACAAAAAAAAAAAAAAAATCTGTCCATTATGCAAAGGTGTGATATTCTCTAAAAATGGAATAGGTGGCTAGTAAGATATAAGTATCGTCAGCCTTACTAGACAATGCTGTATTACTTCAAAGTGGTTGTACTAATTTACATCTTCACCACCAACAGCAGATGACTTCCCATTACTCCACATTTTCACCAATACTTGATACTATAAATTCTCTAATTTTTCAATCTGAATGATATAAAATTGTAGTTTTAATGGTGGCTAGTGAAGATTAGCACCTTTTCATAATGACTCTTGAGCTTCATTTCTGTGAACTACTTGTTTCTTACTATTTGTCCATCTTTCTGTTGGACTGAGTTGCAGGTTTTTAAATATGTTGGGTATGTGTATAATATATATACATTATCCTTTGACAGTTATATGTTCTGCAATTATTTTCTATTAGTCTGTGACTTGCATATTCACTTTATTTTGGAGAGTGTACAATTCAATAATACATCATTTGTATATTGCATTGTGGGTTTGCCACTCAAAGTCATATCTCCTGTCACCATATATTTGACTCCCTTTACCCTCACTTTCCTCCTTTCCTCTGGTAACCACTAAACTGTTGTCTGTGTCTATGAGATTTTGTTTGTTGCTTTCAGTTTTATATCCCACATATGAGGGAAATCATATGGTTCTCAACTTTGTCTGACTTATTTTGCTTAGCATAATTATCTTAAGATCCATCATGTTGTTGCAAATGGCAGTATTTCATCTTTTCTTATCTTTTCCTTTATGGTGTTTGCTTTTTATGTCTTATTTAAGAAATGAACTTCTATTCTGAGTTCTACTCCTGTTTTTCCTTTTAAAAGTTATTAAAGTTTTGTCCTTAATACTTAGATATTTTGCTATAGGGTAAGGATCCAAGATTAATTTCTATTTTTACACTTAAGAAAACTAGCCCTAGATGTGAGAGAGAAGAAAATGAAAGAAGCATCCATCTATCCATCCACTCATAATATTGAGTATTCATGGATTTGATATTTTAGCCAATTTCACCTATGTCCAGAATTTCAACTGCCATCCATGTGCTAATAAATTCTACGCCCAGTGTTGTTTCTATGCGTGTCCATGAGGCTCTCCCAGAACTGTCTCCCTAACTTTCACTCTCCAACCCTTGCTAAGGCTGTATTTCAAACAAGAGTACTTTCTGTGTTCTGAATGATCCCTGGCTAACACAGCATCTCACATCAAATCACTTCAACGCTTCCTAACTGAGGAGCTACTTGATTCCAAACACTGCCCTCAATTCATCTCAGCCAGAGATCTTTCTGAAACACAGCTCTGACCATATCACTCCTATCTACTCATCAAAACCCTCCTGTTACTCTATATTTTACCTCAGGATGAATTTCAGGTTCCTTGGCATGGCAATCAGTGACCCCTAATGACCTCTGTAGCATTGTTTTTAGCCACTGTTGACCTCATTGTGCTCTAATAACACCTATCTGTAGTTTCTGCTTATGCCATGTTGTTTCTTGCTTAAGGGTCTTTGCTCATGCTGTTCCTGTCCCAGTGTTCCTTTTTGCTCCCCAATTCCACCTGACAGAAAGGCTAACTTTCCAATAAATGTTCTTGTTCCTCTTTCTGCTACCACAGTATTAAGCTGTCACTAAGAAGTAACTATTTAAGCAGAGACTTCATTTCCCAGTTCCTGTAGCAGGTACGATCATTTGACTGAGGTACAGCCAATGAGTTGTGAGTAGAAGTCATATATACTACTTTCAGGTCTGCCTCATAAAAATCTATCATGTATTAGGGCCCTCCATTCTGTACCTCACCTGTGAGCTAGATGCAGAAGACACTAAGGGCATAGGAGACCACAGAGATAAAGACCACAGGATGGACGGAGCCTGGGCCCCTGGATCACTAACATGACAGTCCTTTGAGCTGACAAGAGGGGCCCTGGTCTGGGTCCCCTATATCCAGAGATCTTGTGCTTTGTCACCGTCCTGGAGTTCTTAGTAATTTTTTTAACAAGGAGAACCCATATTTTTATTTTGTACTAGACCCTAAACACTACCTACTTTTCATGGCTAGTCTGACAAATAAATACAATTACATTTTAGAACTACTTCATAAACTGACAGAATCAACGGTGGCCTTCAAAAGATGGTAGTTGTTATTATAGTAAATGATCAATAAATATTTGTGGAATTAACAAGTTCCGCAATTATTTGAGAGCCTATTATGTTCCAGGTATTGTTTTAGGCACTAGAAATATAGCAATGAGCAAATCAGTGACGAAGTCTCTGCTCTCCTGGAGCTTATGCTCTAACAGGAGAAGGCAGTCAATAGAAAATATTCAGGATGTCAGAATGAGAATCATAAAGCAGAGTAAGGAGAACAAGAAATGCTAAGGTGAAGAGTTGACATCTTATATGTAAAAGTCAGAGAAAGCATTACCGATAAGGTGACATATGGGCAGAGACATAAAGGAAGAGAAGAAGTGACCCAAGAGAATACCTGGGAAGGGTATTGTAGGTAAAGACCACTGACTTTGAATACCCTGAAGTAAGAGCATGCTGGGTGACTGCATGGAACAGCCGGGAAGCTGGTGTGGCTGGAGCAGAGTGATAAAGGGAGAGAGTGGCAGTGTGAAGACGTCAGTGAGGCTGGAGGTAAGGGACAAATCACATAGGGCCTTGTAAAGCATTGTAAAATCTTTATATACTTTTTCTCTGAGTGAGATGAGAAGGCACTGAAGGATTTTGAGCTAAGAACTGTCAAAATCTGACTTCAATTTCAAAAGATCCCTCTGGCTTCCAGGTGTAGATTAAATTAGAGTGAATGTATTTGGAGAAGAGCTAGGGAGACAAGGGCAGAATAAGGCCATCAGTTAGGAGGCGATTCTAACAATCCAAGGGGACATAATGGTGGTTTGAGATAAAAAGACAGAAATGGAAGTAATGAGGATGATCAGGAATCTGGATATATTTTGATCATAGAGTCAATAAATATGTTGATGGATAGGCTGTTAGAGAAAAAAAAAAAGAGAGAGGAATCAAAGATAATTTCAAAGATGAGAGAGGGCAAAGGAGATAGATAGAGTTACCATGTACGGAAATGGGGAAATTTGGTAAAAGTAGTTTTGGGAATTAGAATTTATAAATTTGATTTAAGACAAGCTGTGTTTCATATGCCTATCATATATTCAAGCCAAGTAGCAATTGGATGTATGACTCAGGAGTTCAGGAAAGAGTTCTGGGTAGAGACATAAATTAAGGAGTCATCAGCCAATAAATAATATTTTAAGCCATGAGACTAGATGAAATCATCAAGGATGTAATACTGAGAAAACAAGAGATCCTAAAACCAAACTCTGGGGTACTTCAATGTCTAGAGGTGAAGGAAATGAAAGGTAACCAGTAAGAGGAGACCTGGAAAGAGAAGGAAAAGTGGTTTCCTAAAGCCATAGAAGAATGCAATCTGAGAAGGTATGAGTGGTCGGTTGTGTTAAAAGTTGCTGGTTTTGTTACTTCCTCACGGAGAGTGTTGACATAGAACACTTTTGTCACAGAAGGTAGTCTGCTATAGAGTCAACAGTTCTGAACTCAAACTCATCAGCTGCTTCCTCTGTCAAATGTGGATATAAATTCCTAAACACTATCTTCTAGAGTCGCTATGGGTCCTATATAAAATAGCTGTGAAAACATTTGGTGATGCTTTGCTATTCAACTATATACAACTTACACTCATTGACACTAGCTCTGTGCCAAAAATGGGGTTATTCTCTGATCTGAGAAATAAGGACAGAGATAGCACAACAAACTTCATAATTCTCTGACCTTAGGGAGACCCTAGTTTTGGGTTTGTGTGTGTGTGTGTGTGTGTGTTGTGCCAATAAATACTGCAGAATGTACAGTTCTGGATTAATGCCCAGAGTACTGCAGTAGCACAGAGGAGGGGCAGGGTAAGAGAAATTGGTAGTAAAATGGCAGCCCAAAGAGGCCATAAAAATTGGATAGGAGGGAAGATTCTTGGGAGCTCATTTCTCAAGCACAGATCACAGAAATGCCAGAGTCAGCCCCTGAAATGTCAGTCATTTTTTATCTCTCTCACCTTCTGACTCACTTGGAGCATCAACACTGTTAGCTGAATCAATACTTTCTCCTTGACCCAAGCAATTGATTTTTACAATATCCTTCTTTGTCACGGACAGAAGACTAAGAAGTAGAAATGCAGGAAGACTGTTACACTCTTTGAGAAGGAGCAAAGGAGAGTAAGGAAGCACTATTTCTTGCAGAGGTGGACTACAGGGTAGCAGTGAGCTCAGTGCTAGGGATTCCAGGACCAGATAGAGGAGAGTTAGGGAAGGAAAAACTAAGGCAACCATTTACATAGGCTCCTGGCAGTGCTGGATGGTGTTGCCATTGGCAAAAGGGAAGGAATTCAATTTGTGCTGCAAGTCCAGGACAGGGCAGC
>NW_006441955.1:2605026-2613065 GCF_000325575.1 Pteropus alecto
AGAGAGAGCAGAGTAATAGCAATCAGAGCGGCACAAACCTTATCCAGGGGGCAAGGATGCCCAAGTCGCTGCCCTACAACCCACTTCACCTAAGAGCAAGAGCCAGTTGATAGCCACTTACATGCTCTGTACATCCAGGACCAGCAGGGAGAAATCCAGCCCTTCTAAGACCAGTGATCCTAAACTCTGGCTACATGAGAATAATCTGGGACATTTAAAAAAAAATGCCAATGCCTGGACAAATGTCTGATTCAATGGAGGAGAAGTAGGCAAATGGTATCTTTCAGAAGCTATTAAGTATTCCAATGTGCAGCTGGTGTCAAGAACCACAGCCTTAAACTACCCTAAAAAGTGACCTGGTACACTTGAAAGATCCCTGAGCTAGTTATCACATTCATTCTTTCATTCATTCAACAACTATTTATTGAGTGTTACTAAGTACTATAAACCTGGATTAAAAAAATCGCAACCTAGATACTTAGCAGCTGTGTGATTTTGAGGCACATCGCTTCTCTTCAATTTCTTCAAAATGAGAGTGATACTACTTATTTCACAGAGTTGTTTAGAAGATCACCAGAAATTACACACTAGAATAATAATATGTAGGCAATAATTGTGCATTTCCGTACCCTCTTTCTTAATGAATTAGAAAGGAAATGGGCTAGGTGTAGGAAAAGGAAGCAGAATGTAAAAAGTACTTGTTTAGTGTTTCAAGTCATTCTATTGCCGGTCATCATGTTTATTTTAATATAACCAGAGCACTTAAGAGTAATTAGAACTCTGCATTGTTCCTGTAGCTAAGTTTTCCTGCAGCATCCAATCTTTTTGGGCTTGGAGTCCTGCCTTGCTCCCAGAAGTTGTACAAGAGCTGGATTGCTCAGGTTCTGCTACTTACCTATGTACAGGACTGCTTGAATGCGTACAGGCTTGCACTTGGCAGGACAGGCAGGGCACAGACTGTGGTGGCCAGACTTATGTTTGGACTGGTTCAAGCACTTACGAGCAATTCACTTAACATCTGAGTCTCTGTTTCTTCATTTTTATATTGAAGACAATATCATTGATTCAGCTCACAGACTCTGGAGTTAAGCATCCTGGGGTTTGAATTCTGATTTTGCCAGTTTCTTTTTATAGATTAGAGATGATAATAGTATGTACCTTATAAACTGTTATGAGAATAAAATAATCCATTTAAGGTACTTGGAACACTATGTGGCATAGATTAGGATATCAATTAATATTAGCTGTTATTTGATTATTATAATCATCATCTACCCCCTTTGAATGCCGATGGAAATCTATGATCAGCTGAGCAGCCCGGTGCCAATATAAACACCAAAACATGAAAAGCTAATTAATCCATTAAAGCAGCAGCTTCGATGACAGCTGGGAATGTGTACAAATCATGTCGTTTTTTCCAGACCTGTCATCTCACACAGGATAATGGCTCCCAGGCGGGCCCCGTATTCTGTATGATGTTCCTAGGGAACTCCCACAGGGGTTTTAGGTGGCATGAAAGATGAGATCTTTACCAGAGCTTTTCAGAGAAGGGGAAATAAATGACCTTATAGCATCCCTTCTGACTCAGCTTATGCCTCTGTGGCTCACCACGTGACCATTTTGTGCCCTGAATGCCTAACTACTGAGGCCTGAAAAACAGATTAAGGTCCAAAGGAGCTTACTAGCTGACTTTGTAATGATCGCTGTTGATAACCACTCTCCTACAAACAGCATTGTATAGTTTACACAATCCTTATGTATACATTGTTTCATTACATTCATTCATTCACTTACTAAAAACTCACTGAGTATTTATTTACTATGTTTCAGGCTCTGTGTGAAGTAATACTCAGTCAATAAAATATTACATTTAAGTGCTGAGAATATACTAGTAAACAAGACTCCAGATGTGAATCACAAAGGCCCCAGCAGTTCACAGTCAAATTGGAGAGAACTGGAGAAGAAAGAACAGGAAAAGCACAGGTCCGGTGATAGAAGCAGAACATGTGTTGGGCAGGGTACAAATAAGAGAGTGACAGTTCTATCTGGGAGGCACTAGACCAGAAAGACTTTATACCTGGGGCCTTTGTCTAATGATCAACTCTTAGGTTCCGACTGATCCTGCTGCCATATCTGAGTCAGTCCTGCGAACTGGTTCTGTCAGATGACAGAGGCCCACTCAAATGTCTGATTTCTTATCACTGTCTGCTCTTTGGTTTCTCTAAATCTGTATGTCATACCCTGAATGCCCCTATAAGGTTCAGAATTTTCAAAATGTGGCTGCCAGTCCATAATCTGTTGTACTGCTTGACAAATAGGCATAATAATATCTACTTTTGGAATCCTGTGAAATTACTGTAAATATTAAATGAGATCATGGGTGTAGAAATAATGCCATTGATATAAGGGACCCTTTATTGAATGCATCATATATATTGATGCATAGCTATCAGGTATTTTATGTGAATTTTTGCTCATCTTCATGTTTTTGTCCTACAAAGAGATATGAAGATCTCCATTTTATGAAAAAAAGTAAAATGACTTGTCCAAGATCATATAGTAATAGGAAGCTTAGTTTGTCTACCGGAAAAATCCTTTTATTATTATGTGACTCCTCTATAACACACTGCCTCTCCAAAGTGAAAATGAATATATAGATACATACATACATGCACACATAAATACATAAAATTACAGAGCATCTTTCATGTGCCAGGCACAAAAGTAGGCATTTTGTTCGATGTGATACAACCACCATGAGAGATGTTATTAAAGAGATAAATTTAAACAGATAAGGCAAGTGATGCTTAGGGAGGATTAAAAAACTCAAAGAGTTTGTTGATGGTAGAGCCAAGGATTGAACCCAAGTTGGCTTAACACTATACCCTACTTCCTCTTCCTGAGACCCCAGTCTAGCTCTGGTTTCTTGATAGTTATCTGTTACTTCCCTCCTTTTGAACTCAATCTCCCCATTTGAAATATTATGATCTCTAAGAACTCTTTCAGCTTTGATATTCACAGGTTCTAAGGTGTAAATAGGTGGAGATAAAAAACAAAACAAAACAAAACAAAACAGACTAAAAGGCATTCCACACTGAGAAAAGCAGGGGTACAGCATTGTAAAGTTCAGGGAACATTTAGGAAAAGTCGAGCATGTTATTGGGCTGGAAGTTAGAGCAACTCTATTCTTTAGGTAAAGGGGCAAGGAAGGTTTGATATACACTAGACTTAGGGGGATGAGGAGGAATTTGAGATGTTAAAAAGATGGGCACTATTTCAAGAAAAAAAAAAAAAAGGGAAAACAACACATACAAAGGAAAACAACACATACAAAGGCTTTGTCCCAAGAAGGAGCAGAGGAATCAAAGGGAGAGAGGCTACAATGACAAATTTCACCACAATGGTCATTATGGTTTCAGTCAGATTTGTTGGGCCATCTGTTCATCCATGGCATCTCTTGCTCCTGATCTTCATTAAGGTACCACTCAGTTCCTGAGAATTTGAGATTTATAACTAAGCTGGAGTAGCGCCTTTAGAGAAGTGAATAGTTAAAGAAATTAGCCAACAATTAAATTCTAAACACACACACACACACACACACACACACACACACACACACCTGCCTTTTGTTTTATATGGAGAGCTCAAAAGAAAGACATTTGGATACACCTTCTGAAGATAATTTTGTCAATTCTTCCGTTGATCATAAGAGAGACAAGTACGCACAGTATAAAATGGTAAGAGTGAGCCCTGGCTCTTTTACTGGTATTACTGGTATTAAGAAAATTCTTTTTCTTGCTGGAGTTCAGAGATATGCATCATAATTATACTTCCTGGGAGTTGATGTGAAAATGCTCGGAAGCTTTATGTATCTTCTGAAGGCTGTACAAAACATAAGCCTCTTGCTAACTGCTAAGACCGCACTTCAGATGAGTAATAGCAGGATCCTCATCATTAGTAGCTTGAAGTATAAGTACAAAATACTGGAGTACCAATGAGGGGCTTTGTAGCTCGTTCAAAGTTGATGTTTTCCACCTCTGCTCTTGCATTTTGCTTTTTCTATGAAGTTCATAAATATATTCAAGTCTCACAACTTGAAACCCTCAAAATCTTCCCCTTGTACATCTTCTCAAGTGAACAGAATATTTCTTTCCTTCGCTTCATATATATTCCTTCACAAAAATATCTATAATTACTGCCTCCACCTCCCCAATTCCTTAACCTACACTAGGTTCTGTTTCCATCTTTCCTGAAATTGCTCTCACCAAGCCAAGCACTCATGCTGAATCCCCATTTTATTTAATGCTATTTTGGTGTTGGACACTTTTCATCATTCCCTCCACCTTTGGCTTTACTGACACTCCTCTCTCCTGGTTTTCTTCCTCCTCTTCTGTTTGCTCTATTTCAATCTCCTTCACTGATTTTTCTTAATCTACCTATTCCTTAAATTTCGATGTTTTCAAAGTCCCTCTCAATTTCAAATTTCTCCATCCACTTACCCATCTATCCATCAAATATACACACAGTGAAGACCTATAGAAATGAATCAGACAAGGTCTCACACAAAGAGCTCAGTCTAGTGGGAGACTGACATGTGAACACAATCCCACATGGCATTAGGCCCTCTTTTGTCTGGAGACAAAAGCAGTATTAGTGATGGCCTTCTGCTTCTTCCACTGGAGGGCCTTGGAGTAAACACAACTTACATATGCCTACTTAAACACATTTAGAAAGCCTACAAATGTTCAGTCTGTCATGTCAGACTTAAGTATCCAAAAGAATAATCATTCAACGATATAAAATTGTCCTAGTAGTTGCAATCTCTTGGTCCATTTCACTGTATCATATCTGGGAGGCGGTACAGTACATAAGAAAGAACACGGCTTTCAGGGAAAAACATGCTTGAGCTAGAATTCTAGCTTCATTTTAATTAGCTATATTATCTCAGACAAGTAACTTAAATGCTGAAATGCTCTGACCTCATTTTCCTCATCTGTAAAATGCATATAATATTTTCTTATAGAATTGTTATTTGGTTTTGATACAAGAAGCACCTTGCACTGTCCCTGGCACTTAGTATTTAGAATGGAAATCAGCCAGCTTTCTTCTATTCCAAATGTGGGACTAATTCAAAAAGAAGACAGAATGTGGGTAATCAAGTATATATCTCTGCTCAGGTAACAAGGCATGATGCATTGGAAAAAGGGCCCAAGATAGCATTGTTTTAAATAAAAGTCCTAAATTCCCTTTCAATTTCCTTGTTCAAATCACTTAAGGAGAGCTTTCTGTAGTTCTGCTAATGAAGTCATCCTCAAAATCACTTTCAGACAGACTATTGCTCAATAATAAACTAACTGAATGATAATACACATACCCGAGCCCCCATGTTGGGTGATTTTTTAAGATCAGAATCCATACAAACAGTCATTGAGAGTCTTAAGGGGGTCATTTACGGAGATTGGATTTCTTCAAAAGAAAAGAATATACCCGTTTTATTCTCTTTATTTTGCCAGCTCATCAAGAAGAAAACGATGAAAAAACTCTAATGCCTGTGGTACAATTCATCACAGGGAATTTTATGGCAGAAAAATGTTTTCAATTTATAATGGCAGTAATAAGTGACATTGGGCAAAGGCTGAAAGAGACTTTTTTTTCCTACAAGGAGTCAGCTAGGAATAGAAGAGGGATGTGATCATTACTCATCCCTGGATGCTGAATGTTTAAAGGCATCTTACACAACAGCATGTATTTTATAACCCTGCTATACACAAGGCAGAAAAATTTTATCAAAACTATAACTTGCATGTCCTGTTTATTATAACTGAGTCCAATTAAGGCCACATGGTGGTAAAGGGGAAGAACCACTCCATGTTAGAACCCCAAGGCTTACTTTGACAAGTCTAACAAAAGATCCAATCTTAAGAAGGAGGCCATGTTGTACTGTTTGGTTTAAAAATGTTTTTTAAAATGAATCTAGCACTGGGAAAACACACACACACACACACGGCCTTTATTAGTGGGTTTCTAATAAATGTAATGCAGTGGTAGAAAATCGCTGAGCACTTTTTCCAAAATCCACTATGTTTCCTTGTACTTCACAATCTTTAATTCTCTTTACTGATTCACAACGACAAGGCATTCTTCCACGCTCTCCTGTTTCACTCATCTGTCTGTAGACGGGAAGGCACCGACCCCTGTGAGTACTTACTGTCACCATCACCTGCTTCCACCCCCCCATGTTACCTTCATCGTCAAACTTGTCATCATTCACTCATTTATTAATTTACATTTATTAAAAAACTCAAATCAACAAATATTTATTGTAAAACAATGTATCAAGCATTAAAAATACAAAGGTGATTATGACATGACCCCCTATATTTCAGGCAAGGAGTAGATAGCTGAGCTAACAATCATATCACTGCATGGATGCATAATAAGTGCTGTGCTAGAGGGTATGCTAGGTACTGAGAGAATAACACATTTAGCATGAACTGACTGTTTTCTGGAGGAGATGCCTTTTTTAAAGCCGAGTGGTGATGGACGGTGGGCATTTTCTCACAGGAAATGGGTAGAAAGATAAGGCAGGCAGAAGAAAAAACAAGATGTGCAAAATGGAAGAATGTGTGAAATAGTATGGCATGTGCACAGAACAGAAAGTAGTGGAGCTTAGGGGAAGGGCATAGCCTAAGGGCACTGATTAAATTAGTTGTGACAGATAAAGTGCTCTTCTATGTGCTCTGGAGTCATGGATACAGAAAACATGCAGCTGCTGATCTCAAAGAGCTACTAGTTCACATTCAGGGAGACTTTCTTCTCTGGCATTTATTCCTTTCCAGATATGGATTCTGATCTTAAAAAATCACCCAACTTGGGGGCTCGGGTATGTGTATTATCATTCAGTTAGTTTATTATTGAGCAATTCCTTTCCAGACTCAGCTTTGTTGTACTTTTGTTTGTTTTTAAGAGAGAGAGAGAAAGAGAGGAAGAGAGAGAGAGAGAGAGAGAGAGAGAGAGAGTGTTTTGTTTTTGTTTTTCATTTTATTCTTTGACAGATGTAAATAAAGAAAGTAAATTGTGAAAATCTGGGTCAGAAATCACTCTGTCACATGGACCAGGAACGACCCTAAGGAAGAGAATGTTCCTAAGGATCTGAGGAATTGCAAGAAAGCGCAGGGGTTGAAGCAAACTGAAGAAGGAAAAGAACTGTAGGCAACAAACTAAGAGAACAATTTAGGGGCCAGGTCACATGAAGCCTCATGAGCCATAATAAAGGTTTTGGATTTTATTTTAGGTAAATGGTAGGCTACCCAAGGGTTAAGAACAGGGAGATGAAATTATATGACTCTCATTTTAAAAGAAGCAGTCTAGCTGATGTGTGGAGCACAGACTGCAGTGGGTACATAAATGAAGGATGAACCTGTTAGGAGAGGGGTATCTTAACAAACAAAATGATCGGGACTTAAGCAAGGTGGTAATGTTGGAGAAGACGAGAAATGGTTGGAATGAAGACATATTTTGAATATCATTACTTAATTATCTCTCCTCCATTTACTTAACTCAAATGCCCAAACTGTTCATTCTACAAATAGAGAAACTGAGGCCTAGAGGGGAAGGTCTTGTCCAAGGGGACACAATGGGTCTGTGGCAGAGAGGGACCTCAGATACAGACATCCTGCCTCTTTTCTTTGGCCTCCCCAAATTTCCTAGCACCTCCCCCCCAAGTCAATTCCATTGTTTTTTGTAAGCCTGCAATACCATCCTCCTGGTGGCCTTTTAAGGAAACCAGACAGCATTCAGCAGAAAGTCTGCCCAGCATGAAGAAAAATGAGAACTTTGATGTGCTCCAATTGGAGCAGAGAAGATGTGTGGAAAATACCAAGCAAATGTTTGGACTCAGAATCCAAAATAACATGTACTTAACTTTGCAATTTAAAAAGCTAAATTCAAACATGTGTCTTGTTGGTTCTCCAGAAAATATAGAATCTTGTAGCATAAAATTAAATAAACACCAACTCCAACTTGTGGTCTTTCCCTCT
>NW_006441955.1:2613096-2657770 GCF_000325575.1 Pteropus alecto
TCAAACTCCCTCATTCTCCAAATTAGGAACTTTGCATATGTTTGGACTGCATGGGGCAAATGGTTCACAATGGCTAATACCATAATACACAGCAGACACTTCTTATTTCCTAGTTCGGCTCTCTGGGTCTTTTCTTATGCTGTTTCTTTGCCTAGTGTGCTTCCCTAATATCTTCTCCTTGACTGAAACACTCTTTGCAGCCAGCCTCCTTCCTCAAAGGCTATTCCCCAATTCTTCCTGTCATTTAATTGGCTACTTTATTCCTCTTAACTCTCATTGAAAAGATAGCTGTGAAATCCTCAGTCTCTTCATCTTTATAGTGGAAATAAAAAATATTTCTACTTGTCTCATGGTGATTGGTAAAGATTAGAAAAAAAAAAAATCCATGAAATAGCTTTGAAAAAATTACAGTGCTTGACTATTAGCATTAATTTTTCTTCCTTCTTTCCCCTTCCTCTCTCCTTCCTTCTTTTCCCTGCCTCCCTCCCTCCTTCTTTCCTTCCTTTCCTTCTCCTCTACTCCCCTCCCATCCCTTATCCCTCCTTTTTTCCTCCTTCCTTCCTTCCTTTTCTCAATTTCTCTTTCAGTTCTTAGTTAAAAATACCCTTCCATTGTTGGGGAGGGGGAAGTTCTCCAAACATATAAACACAACAGACATTTATAGTCAGCTGTCTGATATCTCAAGAATGGTAACTAGATAAGTAGCACCCCTTCAGGGTGTAAGGCCAGCCTAGGTCCTGTTCCTGGTGAGGTAAGTCCTATATCATATTTAAGTCTTACTCCGCCATTTCACCAAATAACAACCAAAATAACCCAAACTCTTAAAAATAACTTTGGTACCTCTTCCCAACAAAAAAGAACTAGTTCTGCAACCCTCCACTTCAACTTAGACAGTTCTTCTATTAGTTTTATATTTTACAAGGGACTCTGAGAAAAAGTTCCCTTTGGTTTAAAAAAAAAAATCTTTATAATAACTACTCTGATCTAAAGCCCTCATTTTAGAGTTGTAGAAATGAAAACTCAGAGAAAGGAAGGGAATAGCCCAAGAACATACCATGGGTCAGCCTTCCAAAGCCACATGAAATAACTTCCAAATCTAGGAAGGGCCCCTTCCTGGGTATTGTCTCTACCCTGTCTACTTCCTGGAAGGTTTTCTTGACTTGAAATGAGCTAATGGACTGACTTTTTGAAAACATGTTAATTATCTTCCACAACAAGTGGCTGTCATCGTACTCATTTTGGCTAATTTTCCAAGATCCAAATCCAAGAAGCATGAGGAATAACCTTTGGATTCCTGGCTGCAACCAATTCCTTAAAGGCATTTTGGGTAACTGTACATAGGATTGCTGCTGAGTCTTTTCTCCCAACTCAAAGAAATAAAGAAAAATCCTCAACATTTCAATAACAGTCCCTGGGGCTTCAAGGCCAGAAAATGGCTACTTCCTTTCTCCTCCTTAGTGACTGTAATAAACTTTGAAAGCTGGATAGTTTATAAAAAAAAGAAAAAAACTGAAATGACATTAGGACACTGCAGGTGTTTAGGAGAGTGATGATTTAACTATTGTAGGAACAAATAGCTTCCAGGTCTCTGAATACAGAACAAAATTTCAGAAATGCATAGGTCTTCCTCAATGTGGCTTATATAGACATTCATGAACTAAACTCTACACAGCTCTCAAGCAAGATCAAAGTCACAGGTCATTTTTCATCAGTCCATTAAACCTTACCCCTTCTGAGTCTGTTTCCTCATCTCTAAAATGGGGATAATAATATCTACCTTATAGGATTATCTTGCTGGTTCAATAGCAAGATGTATGAAAGGCTCGTCACCATTTTTTGTATTATGATGATGCTAAAACAACAATAGCTAGCACTCACTGAGCACTTACTATGTGCCAGGCAGATGATCAGAGTATTACCTGTATTAATCTAATTCATTTAATCTTCAACACAACTCTTTCAGGATTATTATTATCCCCATATTACAGATAGGGAAACTGAGGCACAGAAAGGTTAACTTACTTACCTAAGATCATATAGCTTGAAAGTGACAGAGTTGGGATTCAATCCAGGCAGTCTGACTCCATACCCTGTACTTAACCAATGTCATGTCCTACCTCCAAAGAAGCACTAGACTTAATTGTCGTTATTAATGCGGTCAGCACTAGGAAGGAGAGAAGCAAGTGGGGCATCCTGGAAGGCTTCGCAAACCTCCACAGCATGCAGCACTGTCGAGTTGGTCCAGAACACAGAAATGCCTGATGGTTCCTTTCAAAATGGTTCCGGTAAGAGAATGCCAGGTCCCCACATTTTGCTCTTTGGCATTAATTAAAACAAAAGAGTTAATCAAGATAAACTTCTACACCTGCACAACACCAGCCTTAAGTTTATCATGTCTAAATATGTTTCTCATGCATTTACTGCAAATTAGTTTCTGAAAGTGAATTTCAAGGTCTAGTGACTCTGAGGTTCCCTAACTCCGTTTTCATTAAGTTTTCACAAATGATCTACTGTTGCATTATTCTTTTATAGTGCAGATTTAAGGCCCCACTATGAAAAGCAATTATGCTGTCAGAAAAGTGTATTTTGACTTATTAAAAAATCTGAAAGGTTTCAGAAAACTATTTATTTAGGTTCTCTTCGGGAGGGTATTTTGACAGTCCTTAGAAAGAAAACACTTTTCAGTTGCATACTATTTGGAGCAGCCTAACAAGGCCTTTCTGCAAAGTATATATGGAGCAGGAGAAAAAGCACAGTGCAGAGAATCAAGAGGCCTTGGGTGCTACTCACAGAAGGGAAATCTTGGGCCTTCCTGTCCTCATGTGAAAAATAAAAGAGTTGCTTGCAGTAATCTCTAGAGTAACAGGAGCACAGAGATTCTATGATTATAGCTTCCTGTACTGAGCAATTACTATGTCTTAGACACAATGCTAACAGATATACATCTAACCCTGTGAGATAGACAGTATTGTCCCCATTTTATAAATAAGGAAAATGAAGCTTAGAAGGGTTAACTGTCTTATCCAAAGTCATTCAGCAGATGCTATATTTGGGATGTGACATCTATCATACATTCTAAGGACTGTTATTCAGAGAAAAAAGAACAGAGACTAAATTACTGATACTTTCAACAATATGGATGGTTAATGAAAGAAGTCAGATGCAAAGAGTTCATACTATATGACTCCATTTATATAAAGTTCAAGAACAGATAAAACTAACCTATTTGATAGAATCAAGAGTAGATGCCTATGGAGGAGTAGAGAGTGAATGGAAGGAGCCACAAGGGAACTTTCCGGAGGTGATACAAATATTCTAAATCTTGATTAGGATAGTTACACAGGTGTACCCATTATCAAAGCTCATGAAATGAAATGCTTAAATTCAGTGCATTTCTCTACATAAATCTCAAAAAAAAAAAAAAATAGTGTATGTGGTTGGCAGGCAACTTGTTTGGCTTGTGAGCCCCATGCACAGATGCCTGCATGCAAAGACTCTAGTCCTCCTCAAATGGCTACGGCTGGACAGCGTGGCCTCCCTTGGGAACCAAGGGAACTGTGCAGGGCTCCATCAAGCCAGGCATTTCTCTACCCACACAGACCTCTGAGGCTGGGGAAGACCTCTGCACTGAGGGAATGAATAGTTGAGGCCTGGCTTTGTGCTTTCTTTCTGCATGACCTTGAGTCAGTCGCTCCCCTTCTTGGACACTATTTCCTCGCTTTAAAATAAAGCGTTCAGATATAGTAGCCTCTAAGCTCCTTTCTAACTCTGACTTTCTCTCATTTTATATCAAGGTAATTGTTTCATGTCAAGCCCCAATGCTTAGTTGCTTTTATTATAGAAAGCTAGACTGAATGAAGGAAAAACACAGAAGATAAAGAAAGATGGTCGAAGTGAGATATGGATTCAGTCCATCCATGTCCTCTCATAAGACCATTATAAGAAAAACAGTGAAATAGAGTGAAGTGTGAAATAGCCAATAGGATAAGGACTCAGATGAAGATTCTAGTTTAGGTCTCAGTAGATGGCCAGGATCAAGACCAGATGTCTCTTATTTTTAGCTTATTTTGGTATGTCTTCTCTATTCTGAACACTGCCCAGTGCCCTTTATAGATGGGGATCTCATCCTCACAAGAATCCTGTGGAGTAGGTATCATTATCCCATTTTTTAGATGAAGACACTAATATTCAGAAAGGTTGAACGATTTGCCTGAGGTTACATGGATTTCCTATAGGATAGCTGCAATCTGATTCATAAATCCCAACTTTGAACCTCTATTTTAACAGGCAGTGTCAGCCTAAAGTTAGCCTATGGCAAGCAAGTTTAAGAGGCTTAGTCTATGACCAAGATCACTGATGAGACAGAGGTTAGAAAGACTTGTTTATTCTTTGGTAAACATTATTTTTGAGAAACACCGTAGATTTAAAAGAAAATAAATTCTAAATTGGAAGGAGAAGAGAACTAACTTTTTTGGGGGAGTAGCTACTATTTGATAGGCAGTAAGAGGCTACAACAGGAGCAACTAGAAGGCTCTTATTTCATTTAACCCTAAAGTATACCATTTGCTATTGGTATTACCAGGCTCTCATAAATCAAGTGATTGGTCCAAAGTTGCTAAACTTAAAACATTCTCTTAATTGAGCAGTTAATCTCTAGTCCATGGTGTGTGCGCACGTGTGTGTGTGTGTGTGTGTGTGTGTTGGAAGAATAAAAGTTAAATTATGGGTGTTAGAGAAGGGGATAAGCAAATTCTTTTTCTTTTTTAATTGATATGGATGAGACCAAAAAATTAACTATGTTGATTTGGTGATATTCTCATAGCTGTTCATGGTTATAATTTCAAAATTCCAAGTGATCTATTTGAAATATGGTATAGTAAATAAAACAGATAAAGTTATCTTTATAATATATTTGGATCTATTTCCTGGCCAATTAACTATAGAAATATCAGCTTTCAGAGTGAATTGCCCTGTTGTAGCCACTTCCAACTTCTTACTACAGTATGCAAGAGAGACAAAGAAATAACAAGAACTTATAATATTCACAATTAGAATGATAATCTATTGCCAGAAACTGGGAGTTGCTACTATAAACTCTAATAACTGCCAGAGCTGGGTTAAAGAAAACAGTTAATGGCTTATTTATCTTTTGCATCAAGAAATCGAACAGGCCCTCTCACCCGAAAGGCAGAAAAATTATTTCTTCTCTAGACCACTATCTCTGAGACTAAGAACTAACAAACTGGAAGCCATTCCTCTATTTCATGAGCATTGCTATTTGAGGCAGTCAGAGTAATTCTTTTTATCTCTGCCCAATACCCTCTCCCCAAAACATATCCTATTGTACCTATTCAATGATTTTAGCTCCCAGAAATTATCTAAACATCCCAGAAAATGTCAGATGGAACTAAAAGCAAGGGCAAAAAATCATACGGGCAATGGTATTTTACATCCTAGGAACAGTCATTCTCACATGCGAAACAATGTAGTCAAGCACGAGAAACAAACTGTAGTAGCAGTGGCTGCTAGGGATAGAAGCTTTGGATTTTCTGTGCCTGTTTATTCAATGTGCTCCAGAGAATAAAAACCCATTAAGTTAGAGAAGATCCCATCTTACTACATCATAGACTGGGCGTGTTAGTACAGGTGCTCTGAAAATCTGATATTAAAATGGTATATATGTGCAATACATTTAATAGTGGAAATGCCTGTGAGGGAAATTGGGGAGAGACCTGTGGGAGACTGAGAATCTGTCACACTGTGATGTAGATACTCAAGGCATGACTCCGAGTGAAGGAGCAAGGAAAGGAAGGAAAGAAGCTTAGGTGAAAGCATTTTAGACTTCAATGAGTTCTAATAAAAGATCAACGAGATGAACTGAAAGTCTGAGAGCCAAATTTGCCTGTCAGAGGAATCCCTCACTACCAAAAACAAGACAACATTACTGTCCCAACTGAGTTCAGTCTTTGCTGGGAGTGGTCCATGGAAAGCATGGCCTCAGTACAAACATAGCAGTGGATTTCAGCGCAGTGGTGGGGACCCTTAGGCAATTACAGTCTTCCATGAGGAGCACTCTGATGGCTGCTGTACTTGAATGTGACTGGCAGGAGTACAAAACTTAGCTTCCTGTTGTAGACCTGAGGCGGAGACATAAACAGAGGGATGGGAAATGCCACATCCTCTATTTTATCAATCATCAAGACTGAATTGATCCCGCAAATTTTAGTTTTTATAAAGGTTGGTAAGGAAGAGATTTAAGAACCAAAATAAAATTGAGTCTATGGATATTCTTATCACTCAGTTCCCCATTTAATTCACCTATTTGGTCTATGGGGTAAGTGGATACATCTTGGGAGATGACTATAACATACTACAATTGTGACTACAATTGTAGCTTAGGTTCCAGATGTGCTATATTTACTGGCTAATAGTAATGCTATTCCTGGCACTTCGTGTGTAAGCTATCAATTTGGCTAATCCTTTTCTCTTTATCAGTTTTCAAGGACCAGAAGAAGCAATTTGTTTTCACCTGACAGGGACAACATATCTTTCCTATCTTTTTGCAGGGCTATTTCAAATCTGCTTTTTATCATAATCTAGTCTACAGAGATCTTGATCATCTTGACAACCCACAAATAGATCATCTCACTGATACACTATATTGATAACTAGAGTATTATGAGAAAGAAGTTGCAAGTACTATAGATGCTTTAGAAGAAACATGTGTGACAGTTGGCAAGAGACAAACCTCATAGAAGTACAGGAGCCTATGATTTCAGTTAAAATTTCAAGGTGTCTAGCAGTCTGAAGCATGTTGGAATACCTCCTCCAAAGTGAAAGATAAATTGCTGTACTTTGTACAATTTACCTCTAAAGAAAGAAGAGCAATGGTAATTGGGCCTCTGTGGGTTTTGGAGGTCACGTATATCATATTTGATGGGCTCCTCATGTTGTTCTGGTCCATTTACTGAGTAACCTGTAATGCTGCCAGTTTTGAGTGGAGCTCACAGCAAGAGAACTCTCTAGTAAGTCCAGGCTGCAGTGAAAGCTGCTCTGCATTTGGAATTTATGACCCAGGAGATCCAAATGACTATGACAAGTAGGAAAGCAATATGAAGCCTATGGCGAGCTCCAGTGGGACAACTACAGAGCAGATCCCTAGAATAAAGGGCAAAACCATGCCTTCTTCTTCAGATAACTCTTTCTTTTCTGAGACACAGATCCTAGCTGTGTAGTAAGTCCTGATAAAGACTAAACATCTGACCTTGGGACATCAAGTGATCACGTGGCCCATCAGGAAATGTGTGTAACTTGACCCCCCAAGTCACAACTTGGGCTTACAATCCATCAACAAGTAAAAATGGAATATAAGGCTCTAGTAGTTCCTGAAGGCACAAATAAGTGGCATGAACAGGTGGCTTGGATTCCTATAGTGTTTCTTCCTGCAGCATTGCTTCCTCTCCTTCAGTCCAACTATGGCCTCACAGGAAGTTCCTTTTAACCAACTCACTGAAGAAAAAAAAAACAAAACACTTGAGTCTTGTTTACAAATGATTCTGTATGACATTCAGATATCAATCAGAAGTGGACTGCTACAGTTGTACAATCCCCAATCAGGAATGTTCTTGAAAGACAAAAAGAAAAAGAAATTCTTCCAGTGATTATAACTTCAAGTAGCATATTTGTCTCTAGATGGCCAGAGAGATGGTCTTCACTGATTTATAGCTTAATGGTTTTGCTAGATGATAATGGACTTGAAATGAATAGGATTGGAAGACTGTTATCAAGAGAATCTGGGCAAAAGATATGAGAATAAATTTATTGGAGTAAAAAAGAGTGCGAAGATTTCATATTCTATGTGAATACTCACCAAAGAGTACCCACTGCAGAGAAAGTTCTCAATATTCAGGTTAAGATAATATATTCTTTGGATGTCAGTCAATCTCCTTATCCAAAGCCTTGCTCAATGGGTGAATATATAGAGTCCGTGTCAGCAGGGATGAAGGCTATGCAAGTCTTTACAACATGGACTTCGCCTAAGTACTAGAGACCAATACTGCTTCCCAAGCCAGTCATCCCCAGATAGTCGCCTGGTAGCAGGTTGATGACATAATGCAGTGATTTATTCTCACAAAAATGCAAGTCTATTATAGATTTAAATTTGCCTCTCTATATACTCAATGCTTCTGCTAGCACCGTCACTCTACAGATTTACAGAATTCCTTATTTACCTTGCATCCCACATAGCATTAATTCTGACAAATGAACTCATTTTGCTGCAAAGATATGTCAATGATGGGCTAATACATATAGTATTTACTAGTCTTAATACATACCTCATTTCACAGAGGAAATTGGCCTGATAGATTTGTAGAATGGTCTAACAAAGACTCAGTTCTAGCTGGGAAACTGAAAGTTTGGGGTTTTCTCTTACAACATATCATGAATAATTTAAACCAGCGATAAACATATGATGTTTCTGCGGGTCAAGGGGTGAAAATGAGATTGGCTCTTCTTTATATGGGCCATCATTCATTTACAAAATCTACTTACAGAACTTTAAAATTTTCCTTAAGTATGCACAGTTAAGTCTTTCTCCTTTCTTCCTTTTTTCCTTTCTTCTTTGGGGAAAAGGCCTCTCCCTCAAATCCATATAATTACCCTGAAACTGGCGACTCAGGTCCTTTGGCTATTGATAAGGATCATCGGTCCATTGTAAGGCCCTTAGAGCCTGAGAGGGGAGGGGACCTATAACCCAAAGGTTTTTTATTCTTTAAGAAATATATTAAACAAGCTTGTTTTCCTTTACTCGCTTAATAGGAGAATCAATAATAGAAACATAACTAGATATATGATTTAAATAACAAGTTTGTTTCTTCTTTTTTTCCTTGTCTAGGGACAGAGGTGGCATTTCAGTGGGATACATCTTCTGGGAGGACAACTCAAAACCCCATTTCTGACTGAGATAGAGAGAGAAAGAGCTCCATGAAATCCCAATAGGCAGGGACTACAACCTTCCTCAGCAGGACGCAGATACAGAAGAGGTGACCTCCAGTCCCTCAACATCCATACTAATAAGAAGGGATTCATAGCTCTTAGAAAAGGGTGAGGCAGGAAAGTTAAATAGGGGGTTTCAGTTCTGTTGCAAAATGCTGAGGTCATCCTATTCTAGAAAGGGTCCACCCACAATTAAGCAAGCCAAAAGGCATTTTTGGGCTAAAAATAACTCATACAAGGAAACATGTAAGCAGAAAATTGGGTATTCGTTTAAGCCAGTCACTCACACTTGAACAACAAAGACTTCAATGACCTTCAATTCACCTGAGCCTCATTATACTATCACTATGCTCGGAAGTTCATTAATATCATTATAACAGACTAAATTCTGGGAATGAACATGTGAAGAAAGCAAATGATGAGTCACTGAGTTCTGCCCATCTTAGTTGTCCATCAAGTAAGCCCACACCTCTAAGAAAAGTAACAATCCACAGCAAATAGGAATAAAACCTCAAAGACTTTGTTACTGTGCCCTTGAGCCTTTGAGCCACCCTTCTCTTGCTTGGGCCGCTTCCATGTCTGGCAGTGTACTGTTGCTATACCTTCTCTTCCAATAAAGCTATTCTTTTCTGCTGTACTTCAGTGTCTTGCTTAATTCTTTGTTCAAGACATCAAGAGCCTGGACAACATGTTGAGAGGGGAACCCCATTCTCCAGCAACACTCTCATATTAATAACTCACAGAAATTTTGTTTCTCATCCTTATAACTTTGGGTTTTGCTGGTTTAGGAGGTCTTCATTCCTAAAGGAACAAGACAATGATTGCATCGAAGTGGAAACTAAGGGTACCACTCATCTAAATAGGGTTCCTAAGCTACTAAACCAAAAGGCAAAGAATCATGTTTCTGTATTGGTTGTAGTGATTGATCCCAATTGCTAAGGGGGATTTGGGCTGCTGCAACACAATGAGAGTGAAGGAAGAATTCTGGAACCCAGAGGATTCTCTAGGATACCTTTCAGTAATTCTGTAGCCAATAATAACAGTTAATGAAAATGTAGGATCCCATAAAGATTCTCTGAGTATGCATACCCTTCAGAAATAAAGGTTTGGGTCAACCTATCAGGTAAAGAACACCAAAAAGCTGAGGAATTTGCTGAGGGCAAAAAAAAAAAAAAATGGAAATGAAATGAATAATGGAAAAGGAAGTTATAACTATCGCTACACCCTTTGACCAGATGCAAAAATGGGTATCATAGCAAATATATAATGCCTCTTCTTCTTTGCTTGTTAGGGGTGTGTGTGTGTACGTGTGTGTGTGCGCGTGCATGCTCACATCAATTTACTTCTTTCTCCCTCTTCCTTTTGCTTTAATATTTTATATAAAGTTCATCATTGGTGGTTACCTTTAAAGTTAGCCTTTAAATATCATTCAAATGGGACTGTGACTAAAACAGATAACATGACCTTAGAGATAAATGCAGTGACCGTTGTAACTTTGTGTCTCTTCTCTTTTTGAGAAGATGATGAGAACATCTTTATGTGTATGAAAATCATCTATGTCTAAGATAGAAGCAAGAGATTGACCTATTTCGTTATATGGAAGTTCAAATATGTGTAGAAGGGTATTTACAGATGATAAGTAACCAAAAGGGATAAATTGTGCTAGTTTCAGTTCCAAATCTACCCTTCTATACTCTTCTCTATGATAACTGCAAATTATATTTCTCATATTTCTTTCTGGCTTCCTGTTGGTTCTGCCAATTACTAAAGGGAAATTGGAAGGCAGGAGGAGGAAGAGAGGAGAGACTGCTTTCCTACTTTTTTATGTTTGTTGGCTCCAGTTTCCAGTTTCTTTTGACACTCCTAGAACCAATCTCTTCAAGCCACAGACAGGCAATGTTCCCTCCCCAGAGAAATGAATTCAGTGCCAGAGTTCCTCTCTAAACTCCTGGTTCTGATACTCTAATTCATTCCTTCTGTTCCTCTAATCCCAGCAGTGATAACAGCTTCCTGAAATTATCTTTGAGCTATCTCAATGTTCTCCTTTTCTTCTTTTAGCCTTCCACACTAGCTAACAATTTCCAGGTACTAAGCTCTTCTGTTGAAACGCTTAGTGTAGTTTTTGTTTTCCTAAATGAACCTAAATGACCTAGTCACATAGAGACATGCCCTTGTACTCAGCAGAGTTAAACCAGATCCCAAAGGTCACTTGACAGACATCAGCTAAATTGCCTTAATTAATAGCTACAATGTTTTCAGTTTGTTTTGTTTTGAGGACAGAGAGTAAAAGAACCAAAGACACCTATGTACTCAAGATAAAGAAAAGTAATTTAACACTAGCAATAAGACAATTGACAACAAATTTGTGCTCTTTACAAATGGAGATCTTAGTGTAAAGCCTGTTTAGTAACAGATCGAAGTTATTTAATCCTGCTTGGCAAAAGCAGAAAACATCAATGACTCCTCTCCTCTGTTAAGTCTGTCTAGATCCTTTCCAAACTCAAATCCTACATGCCAAATGGACCCATAATGCACTCTCTTGCTCTCCCTCCCTCCCTCCCTCTCTCTCTCTCTGTATATAAATACACTCTTACCTATAAATTAATATCTCTACTTTCCCCAAATCACTGACCTGTATCCTAAACTTGATTTATAAATCTTGTAGCACAGAATATTCTAAAACACATTGATTCATTTTATTTATTCTTTCAACAAATATATATTACATTTCTACTGTTTTAAGGGACTATGCTAAGGAATGAGACTATAGAAGGAGCAAAAACAGACATGTTCCCTGCCCTCAGAAGCTTAGTCTATTGAGGAAACAGACATCAATCAAAGGACCACACATGTATGTGCTAAGGTATATAGTATATGAGAACCTATAACAGAAATTTGGACAGGGTGGGGAAGGGGAAGCAGAAAAACAAATGAAAATCTTTATCCTAAGAAGAATAAGAGGCCATTGAAGCGTTTTGATATTGGAGGATCTTAAATCATCGAATGTTCATTTGGCTTGCAAAAGAGGATAAGTTCTATAAAATTTGTACAGATGGGGATACAAAATGTAAGAGAAGAGCACTAGATTAGAAGACAACCTGGAATCAACGATTATTATTATTTAATTGGTCACAAACATCTAAATGACAATTACAAAAGTAGTTTATGGTACTTTCTAATTTTATATACAATAAAGGTTCTAATCAATAAATTGTGTATATAATTTAGAGTTGCCTCTGAAGTATATGACTGTGGTATTTTAAATAATTAGTTACAAAGTTGATAAAAATATTGTGTCAGTTATTTTTTCCATTCCCTCAACTAGACCAAACTCAGCTTTGTCAGTCAGAGCTATCCCCAGGTAGATTCTAAATATAAATGTGGCAGTGGGCAGCTGCTTCTCTCCAGCTACATCCACTCCTTACAAAATGCTGAGATAGTGCTTTTTTGCTTTAGCTATTGTTTTCCTCCAATTATTTTAAACTCAAACAGTTATAGGAGCCAAAAATACAGAGAGTAGCTATGAGAACATTTAGTGAAGGTCCTGAATTGATGCCTTCCCCAGAAATCATGTTTTAAATTGCCTTGATGCTCAATATGGAAAAATTCCCAATAGGTTCTAAAGATATTGTTATAAAATGGATAGCCAGATTGTTGCCAAACATAATATATGGGATTGGCAGTTAATCCAATGTCATCATAGACTCACAGGCTTAAAAATTTAGAACTGTAAAATAAAACATATTTTAAAAAATATTGAAATAGTTCAAAGTGATCTTAAAATCCATCTGCTTCCATATATACAATGGAATATTACTCAGCCATAAGATAAAAAATTAAGTACTGCCATCAGGGACAACATGGATCTTGAGAATATCATGCTAAGTGAAATAATCCAAACAGAAAAAGTTGAGAACCATATAATTTCACTTATATGTGGGATATAAAACTGAAAGTAACAAATAAACAAGATGAATAAACAAAAACTCATAGATACAGATAACGGTGTAGTGGCTACCAGAGGGAAATGGCAGGACAAGGTAAAAAAGGGGGTAAAGAGGGTCAAATATATGGTGATAAAAGTTTCTGGGTGATGACTACACAATGCAATATACAGGTGATATATTATAGAATGGTATACTTGAAACTTATATAATTTTATTAACCAATGTCACCTCAATAAATTAAATTTTAAAAATCTATCTGTTTTAACTATCTACTCTACGTTAGAATCTGCTATAATATCTAAGGCCTCAAGCAGCTGCTAAAATTCTATCTGAATGCATAGAATGAGAAGGGCTCACTGACGTCCTAGGCAGCCTGTTTCATATTTAGTTAGCTCTGAATATTAGAAAAAATATCTGAAGGCAGAGATAAAATCTGTCGTCTGATTGTGCCTACACATTGGTCTTACTTTCATTACCATGTTCAAGGAGAAAAAACATAAGATGAGCTCACTTAAGTTCCTTCGAATTGGTTTTATCTCCTTCGTCCATGGACATAGCAACACTAGAATTCAATCAGAACATCTGTGCAATGTGTTATGCAACCTGGGTCCTAGTTTTCTTCTAATGTTCCCTAATCACTTTCTGTGCTAGAAATCTGAGTTAATCTTGATTCTTTCTTCTCCTTATTTCTGCAAAATGTTAGGAAATATTAATTGAGTGCATTTTATGTGTTATTCCCTATTCTAATGAGTTATGAGTATAACTCATTTATTTCTCACAATAACACTATGAGATAGGTTCTGTCATTATCCTCACTGTCTAGAGAAGAAAAGTGAGGAACAGAAAAAGTATGTACTATGTTCCAATTGCTCAATAGTGAGCAGTGTAGTTAGAATTCAATCTCAGGACATCTACCTCTGAAGTTCATGCTTCTAACCTCTGTGTTAGAACAGAGCATGAAAACATTAAGAACTCTCATAAAAAGCAATGTTGAATTCCCTAGTTTGGCAAAGGTGAAGACTTACCCAACAATGGACAAATGCCATGAAATGTACAACGTGATCTTGGGCTAATCACTGCCTTTTCTGGGCCTTAGTTTCCTTATAGTAAATGAAGCAAAAAGACTTTGAATGTCCTATAAGGCGCTTTCTAGTGTGAAACACAAAGAACTCTGCCAATACTGGTTTGGGTCAGAATCTAGCTATAGAGATTTCCTGAACTCCACACAAGTGTTGAGCACTGAGTTTTGTCCTTCCTGGGAATACATGAAGAGACACAAATGAAGTCAAACAAATGGAAAACAGTATGATAGATGCAATAATAAATGTGTATTTACACAGAAGAGTGGTCAACTTTTCTGGGGGGAGGGGGTGGTAGCCGAAGAAGGCTCTAGAGAACAATTGACATCTGATCAAGGTTTTGAAGTCTAGCAAAGAGTTTTCTAGGTAAATAAGTAGTAAAGAACCTTCCAGGTAGAGGAGATAACATATTGAGAAGGTAGAAGTATGTTCTGGACCCGACAAGCAGTTCACTATGACTGTAGGATAAAGTATAACGGGAGAAGCAGTAGAAAATATGATGAAAGAGATGAATAAGGGCCAGATTACAGGGCTGTGGTGCCAGGCTAAGGGATTAGAATGAGGCTTTACAGAGGAGTGACAGGGTGAAAAACATAAATTTTCTCTTCTGGTTTTTCAAAAATATATAAGCATGATCAGTTGTACATACATTATTTTGGAACCAAGTTACTCATCAAAAATGACATTCCTGAGACTGAAATTTCTTCCAATGTACTGACAAATTTCAACTCTTTTTTTTCCTTCATATTCACATGGAAGCCCAGCACATTCTAATACTTTTTTTAAAAACTACAATTCCACTTATGTTGTCATCTAGATAAATTGTCCCAATTATGGGTAAAAAATGGTGCAAATTGCAACCTCCTAGAGGGCTGAGGAGAGGTTGAGAACGGTCTGTTCTGCTGGGCTCTGACTTGGCAGCTGCTTCTAGGTTTATAGCTATTCAAAGCGAAACAAGGACAAGGAGGTTCTAGGGGAGCTACTCAGCATGTACGGAGATACTGGTAAGAGCTCACTGACAGCCCAGGCATCCCACAGGGGACATCTGGACCCTGCTCATTTTTCAGAGTTAAACAAGATTACTGTGCAACTCAACAAAGCAAAATTATGAGTAAAACTTAACCTAAGTTTCTGTCAAGTAAATAAAGAGTGGAAATACAGGAAATTCAAGTTAATTTCATAAATCCATTCATTTGTTTATTTATTCATTCAATCCATAAGCAAATGTTAATTGAGGAAGCAAGTATATTAGAACTTAGGTTCTAGTCATGGTTTGGCCATTTACTAGCTATGTGTCTCTGGGCAAATTAATTGATCTCTTTTGCCTCAATTTCCTTTTATTATTTCAATGATAATAAGAGGATTGATAATAATAATATCTATATTTTTAGTGGTAGGAAATAAAGGAGATTGATTGAAGAGATATCTAGGGGGCAGAAGCAACCAGAACCAAGTCTGTTAACCATGTAAATCGGGATGAAGGAGAGGAGAAGTCTGAAAACGTCTCCAGGGTTCTGATCTAGGACTAGTTATAGAACCAGAGAACATGGCAAGGAAGAACTAAAAAAGTATTTATTAGGATTCTGTTATATGAAAGGCATGATGGAAGAGAAGGAGATATTCTCAGAGCTAAGGCAAGACTCTCCTAGTTGGCTCATTCAGCAGAGATATACAATGACATAATAATTGGCAAAATGAATTTTGGGAGGCTATAGGAATTCACCAAAGAAAGAGCTCAGGGAAGGTTGGTGCAATCGTGGCAGGCAATACATCAGAAGGTTGAGTATCAAATCTAACTTGATCAAGTCTAGCCTTTACCACTATTTTTAAGATATGGAAACTAAGGTTTAGAGTGGGAAGGTAACTTTCCCAAGGTCACACAATAAATTGGAGGCAGGCCCAGGACTAGGGATATAACTCTCTTTCTGCTATACTGGGCTCTGTGCTCCCATAGAGACCTGAATAGGGAAGCTCTTTGACATATTCCAGTCTATCTATTGCAAAACAGGGACTTTTGATATGAAAAGTCATATCAAAATGGACCTAGAACTGATACAGTGTGGATACACTATACAAAGGGATGATTCACATCCTGAGCGGAGTAGAGTATGACAGTCTGAGATTTTGTCATGCTACTCAGATGGCACATAATTTAAAACTTAAAAGTTTTTTTTGGGAATTTTCCTTTTAATATTTTTGGACCACAGTTGACCACAGGTAACTAAAACTGCAGAAAGCAAAACTGCAGATAAGGAGAAATGACTATAATATATTAGTTATAGCTAATAAATCAACCGAAGAAATCAAAAAGAAACGAAAAAAAAAATATTACAAAATAATGAAAAGGCAGTAAAAGAGAAAAAGGAACAAAAAAACAGATGGGATAAATAGAAAACAAAGAGCAAAATGAAATATTCAAACTTAACATATCAATAATCAAGCTAAATGTAAGCAGTCTAAATACTGTAATTAAAAAAGCAGAGACTGCCAGACTGGATAACAAAGCAAGATACAACTATGTGCAACCTATAAGAAATGCAGTTGAAACAAAAGACAGATAGATTCAAAGCAGAAAGATGGAAAAAGATGCATCATTTTAACAGTAATAAAGGAATAAAAGCTGGAATGGCTATATTAACATCAGTCATAGTAGATTTTGGAGCAAAGAATATCATCAGATATAAAGAAAGAGGAGCATTTCATAAAAATAAAGGGGTCACTTCATTAAGAGGATATAACAATGCTAATTGTTTATGCATCTAATATCATCTAATATGCATCTAATTCATGAAGCAAAACCTGATGGAACTACACAAATCCACAATTACAGTCATAGATTTCAATACTCCTCTCAATAAATAATAGAATATATAGATAGAAAACCAGGAGGGATGTAGAAGACTTGAACAGCACTGTCAATCAATCTGACCTAACTGACATTTTATTAAATACTCTACTCAACAACAGTAGAATCTATATTTTTCTGAAATGCATGCAGAACACTTACCTTGATAGACCCAGACCATATTCTGGGCCATAAAACAAGTCTCATATATGTGACAAACCTCATGGAATCTACAGAAAAGCTGCAAGAACTACTAAGTGATTTTAGTAAGGTCTCAGGACAAGTTACAACCATTTTAAAAGATAAAAATCTTTTATCTTTAAAAGATAGGAATCTTAATGTGGTTCCATGAACACACCAGACTATTTCATATGTTTGTGTTTTTCATGCTGAGTACTACACCTAGAATGTTCTTACTTTTTTTCCCCTCATGCTGTCCCTGCCCACCATGCCCTTAAGACAGCCTGGTAAAAAGCCTATGCATTTTTCAAGATTTAACTCAAATACCATCTTCTCCATAGAACCTTTCCAGACACACTCTCTCACTCCTTCGTCCCAAAAAATAAAATTTGTACATCCTTTGAATGCTGTATACATATACCTAAAATAGAACCCATCTCTATCATTTTAAAAAGCTAGTCTATGAGTTACTTGAGGACAGGGATTTTTCTTACTTATTCCATGGAGTTTAGTGGATAAATGCATATCTTCTCTACTATAGTAACTAACAACTGATGTCTAAATATCTACATATGTTTCTGCCTCCTTCACCAAATTGGTAGGGACTGTGTATGATTTCTCTGTTATCCTCATTATACAACACAATGCCTGGTATATAAAAGACCCTTTGGGTATGTGTGCTGACTGAATGCCTAGATAATAGTGTGTGTGGTGGGGTTGAAGCTCTCCACTTCTAAAAGAGAATATTTCACAGACCACAAGATGAGGTTGATAACAAATGAAAGCGTGAAAGAAAAAACAAGTCTCTAAGAAAGCAAGAAGACTGCCTTGAGCAATTTCCCTTTAGAGGCAAATGTTCCACCTTTGCTATCAACCTGTTGGCCAATATTGAGAGCCTATAGCTAGAACGAATCATGATGTACTATCTTTTCTCAGTGAAGTTAAAAATCTCTAGCATCTCAATAAAGTGTGAGATAAGAGAGAGGGGAATTCAATTTAGAAGGCTTTCATAACTCTTCACTGAGGGACTCCCAGGCATAAATTGGGCAGGTGGAGGGGAGGAGGTGTGCCAGCATTCACATGTCATTACTGCTGGCTCCATTGGCCTGAGAGGTCAACGCAGAAATGAGGATCCCAGGGGAAATTTAGCTTGAGAGCAGTGATTCTGCCTTTCAGTGTGTTGTTACACTAACTCTATTCACTCCTCTGACAAAAAAGATGGGGCTACTTATTTAGCCTAAGAAATTTCACAGCTGTGGAAGGGACCTTTTAGAGATCATTTGGTCCAACCCTCTCTTTGACGGATGAGAGGGCAGAGTTCTAGAGGGCAGAGACTCAGAGGCAGAGGTAGAAGCTCTGCCAGGACAGAGTCCTGGCCTCCTGACTACTCTCCACTGTCTCTCTCCACAGGTTCTAAATCCTTGGATTTCAATGATGCCTGCAGGATAAAGTCAAAATGATGAGCATGTTCTTCAAGGTTATTCAGTCCTGATCCTAACAAAACCTTTTACTCCAATTTCTGCCTCTTCTCTACCTGTCTTTCAGCCACAGTGTACATTTGCTAACATTTCCCAAAATATCCCATGTTCTTTCACACCTCTATACCTTAGTTTGTGTCATTCTCACTGCCTAAAATGACAGTTCTTTCTTTTGTCGTATGGAAAATTCCTACTCATCCTGCAAAGCCTAGTTCAAATGTTGCGTCCTCTTCAAAAACTTCCTGAATACTCCAAGGCAGAACTACTCCCTCCCTGCACCACATTCAGAGCAGTTTTTACAAGTATCTATTTTTATAGCACTATATTGTAGCATAAATATTTGCTATGACCATATGTAGTAATACATTAATGTCTACATGCAGGTTATGTTGTCTGGAGGAGTTATCTCCATTTAAAATTACCTAGGGTATAGGACAGGAAGACCCAAATTTGGTCATGTAGTTAGTACCCAGAATAATATTACTGCCTCAAGAACTTGCGTGTCTTTCCCAAGTTGAATACTCAAGTCATAACCACTTATTTATTTATACCAGAAACACTATGATATATAGCTTATCTATGATGCTAAAAACACTTTTTATGAAATTATAAGTCAAATTTTATTTATAACACAATATTTATACACATTCATTAAAATATTAATAGCCAATGATGTACTTACTATAGAAACTCTAGGTAGATTGGTTCTGTAGTATAAGATACATTTCATATGTATAATTTGGCCAGGTACATGTATGTATGTCCATTTATACAATCCATATTCTGTAGCATAATCGGGGCGGGGGGCGAGGAACATGCAACTAAGGGGACTGTCTTGATATAAAAAGTTTAAAAAAATACAAATTTTCAAACATAATTTGAGCCACAAAAGACAATCATGAGGCTCATTCACTTGGCTACTTCCTGGGCTCTCTATTTAAACCTAAATTCCAAAGTCCTTTCTTAAACTGGCTGCTGTGCAACTCTCCCTCTCTCCATTACTCCAACCCTGAAGAGCTACATGCCACACCGGCCTACTATGCCCCCATACATGCTCTTCTTCCTCCATGCTTTACCTGGCTAAAACCAACTTATCCTTCAAACTTTAGTTCCAGTTTCATCTCAACTGATGCCTCTGGATTAGTCAGGTGTTTCTTTTGGTCTTCCAGAACTCTTAAGCTTCCCTCTGTCACAGCACAAATCATACCATGTGGTCATTGTTCATATTTTAGTTGCTTTCATTACACTGAAGGCCTTGTGAGCAGAGGTCCAATTGGTCAGTTTACAGATATTTATTAAGCATTTAATAGCTGCTGAGCATTTTTCTAGGTGCTGGGGATATGGCAATGAACAAAACAAAGGCTCTGTTCCCAAGGAGTTTACATTCCAGCAGGAAGAAAACAGACATAAGAGTTAAATTATTTCAGCTATTGATATATGCCATGAATAAAATTAAATGGCATCATGTGATAGTGACTGGGTAGTATATTTTAACTAGAATGATCCCTGTGGAGATGACCTTGACTAAGACCTGAATGATGAAAATTCTCCTATGGGAAAAGTGCCAAGTCTTGGAGAAAGGAATGAGCTTGCCATGTTTGTATAAGAAGGTCACAGTAGCTAGATCTTAGAGATTGAGTTCACGGAGAAGAGGTTGGAGAAGTAGGCAGAGGCCAAGTCCTGCACGGCCTTACTGGTTGATCATCATAAAAACCTTTGATTTTATTCTAGTCAGAATAAAAGGCTCTGAAAGGTTTTAAGCAGGGAGTGACATGATCTGGCTTCTGTGTCAAGAATGAACTCTAGGGGCCAAACAGCAAGAATATTACTTAAGGGTTGTTTCAGTAGTCCAAGCTAGATATGATAGTGATTTGGACTAGGGTTATGACCAAGGAGATGAAGGAAAACAACTGGATTGGGATACATATTGGAGACAGAACTGGCAAGACTCACTAATAGACTGAATGTGAGATGTAAGGGGAAGAGAGAATTTAATTATGACCCCTAGGTTTCTACCTGGGGCTATTTACTATGACAGAAGAGACTCAAGTTTCTGTCTGGAATGTATTTATTTTGACATGCCTATTAGACATCTGGATAGAGATGCTGTGTAGGCAGTTTTATTATACTAGTCTAGACTTTAGAAGAAGTTGAGGCTGAAATGTTGATATGGAACTCATTAGTGTATAGTTGGCACCTAAAACTATGAGAACAGATTGGATTAATTGGAGAATGAGTATAGCTAGAGAAGAGAAAAGAAGAGTGGCCAGGGTACTCAAACATTCAAAGTATAGTAGGGCAGGAGCCATCAAAGGATTCTGAGAAAGAGTGGCCACTGAAGAGGAGAATGAAGAAGAGAAGGAGAAAGAGGACAAAGGGAGTGTGGTGTCTTGACATCCTAGAGAAGAAAGTTAAGAGTTAACTACGAAATGCTGCTGGGAGGTCTAGGAACACGAAAATAGAAATGACCATTAGAACTGGCAGAATGTCAGTCTAGAAAGATCTTTTTTTTTTTTTAATTAATTTTATTATTAGTTTCAAGTATACAGCACATTAGTTAGACATTTATATAGTTTATAAAAAAAATCCCTCTAATTGCTCTTTCTCTCCTCTGGCTCTCCAACTAGCCATTACATTAATGCTAACTGCATTCCCTTGATGAAAACTATTTCAGAGGAACACTGGGAATAGAAGCTCAACCCAAATGGAATGAGATGGGTGATGCATGGTGAAGAAGTGGAAAGGATGAATATATATAATTCATTGGAGAAGTTTTGCTATAAAGTGGGGCACAGTAATGGGCTGTAGGCAGAGGGAAATATGGGATCAGCGGAGGATAGCGCGCTCTCTCTCTCTCTCTCTCTCTCTCTCTCTCTCTCTCTCTCTCGCTTGCCTGCCTGCCTGCCTGCTCTCATATATAGATATGAAAATCTAGAAAATAATAAATTTAAGATATAGATTAAACAGGAATAATTGTAGGAATCAAATAGGATCTAGAATACAGGAATTTGGCTTTAGATAGGAACAAGAGTATGTTTCCATTTTGATAAAAAGAAAGGCAGTGTGTGGATATGCATATAAGAAAATTGGTTAATTCTGAGGTAGCCCTTATCATATGGCTTCTGTTTTATCCATTAAGAATTAGATGAGGTCATCAGCCAAAATGACCTACTTGACTCCATCTTCCCAGTGTTTAGAAAAGTGCCCAGCATACAACAAGCACTGTATAAATGTTTGTTGAATGAACCAATGACCAAACAAAATTGTACATTATCTGGTCTCATGAATTGATGAATCTTCTTAACTCAAAATAGCTCTTAGTCATAACTGAAATATTGGATCTGCCACTTGACAGCTGTAAGACTGTGGTGAAGGTAGTTAAACTCTCTGAGCCTAGGGTTTCTCATCCATAAAATGGGAATGACATACCAACTTCACAGGAATATGATAAAATTCAATCAGATACTACATATAAAGCACTTGGTACAGAGCCTGGCACATAGTAACTGCTCGATAAATGGATATTACCACCAATAATAAATATTATTATTGTTGCTACTCCTACTAATATTGCTCACCATCAAATTCTTTCAGTTGTTTCTTCAAATGGATTGCAAATGGCTGTAAAGTAAAAGACTCTGTCTTAAGAGCTCTTCATAGTATATTTCTGTTTTAAATGGTAGTAGCTAATCAACTGCTTTGGGTGATCCAAGGAGAGAAAAAACTCTTTAGGTTGGGTAGTCAGAGAAAGTTTAAAGCCAATAATTTGAAGACTGAAGCCAACTATTTCATGTTTATCTGCATTTTGAAAAGTGCAATTGCATTAGTTATCCCTTCCTACCTTCACGAGTGCTCGAAGATAGACATTTTTCTTTCAATTTCATAAATACCGAGAGATTTAGAGAAGTTAAATGACTGGTTCAAAAGCTCAGTTAATAAGAATGGGGTGGAAATGTCTGCATTCAAATGCTGTGCTCTCCACTACATTCATTTTTCTGAAACTTGTCACAGAAAGCACCAAAAATAATGAAGCTGGCAATAGAAATGAGGGGCCCATCCAAGCTACGACCTGCCCACCTGACTTCACGTGGCAGAATGTCTCCCTAAATCTCTTCTTCCCCTCTTTTGGGGTATATGGATGGATCGTACTTCCTATGAATATTTCAACCACAGTGAAGTATAGCCTTGTGACTAAGTTCCAACCAGTGGAATGTAAATGAAAGTGATGTGTGCCACTTCAGGCCTAAGCCTTAAGAAAGTGGCCTTTTTCTCTCTATCTCCCTTTTCCTCTTTCCACCAGCTAGATCCTTAGTGAATGTGAATTTGACTGTGCAGATGACAACAATGCCTGAGGTCAAGGTAAATCTGGGCTTTGGAAGGAACATGGGTTCCTGAATAACTCTTAAGAGTATAGCTGCCTGCCAACCTGGACTGCTCAGTTCAAAACGAATTTGGGAAAGAAAAATACACTTCTTTGTTCTTTAAGTCATCATATTGTTGGGTTTCTTTGTTACAGCAGCCTGTCCTTACCATTACTAAACACACAGTGGTGGTACGCACTTGAGAAGACAGTTGCAGGAGAAGAGGCTCAGGGGAACACGGCAGCTGCCTAAAGATCTTTCCATGGCTCTTAAGAGGCAGAGCAGGCAGATAAGCCCTACATAGTCCCGGAAGCAGGACCAGGACAGATGCATGACTAGAACCCAAAGACAGAGTTCACTTCCATAAAAGGGGGAGCTTTCACTGAGTTGCTCTATCATAGAGAGGGATGTCTTTAAAGGTAATGAGTTCCCTGCCCTGTCAGTTCAGGTGAGTGAAGAGAGATGAGATGACCTACTGATGAAAATGCTATAGCCAGGGCTCAAGCTTTGTTGTGGGATTGAACTAGATGACCTTTGAGGTCTCTTCCATCCCTGACAGTCTAGACTACAGAGGAAAACAAATCTCATCCAATTAAGGGCCTCAGAAAAGCAAGTGATGACTCACTGATGTAGAAGCTGGTTGTGCCTGGAGTTCAATTGCCCTAATAATCATCATCATCACAGAAGTTCTATTGGCTTTTTCCCCCTTTGATTAAAGTCCTCAGAAATACCTTCAGGCTCCCTTCCAAACAAATGGCCCATTACAGAAACTCAATTTTAATCTGATCTCTCCTTCGGTAATTACATTCTTAGTCAGGGGAACAGGACATTCACTTAATGAAGGGGATGCAGCTCAAAGGGTAAGCACTGCGGACGTCCAGAAGCGAAGAGAATGCATTTGGCATGACGTGCTTCCATCAAAACACATTAGAAATATGTTGTGCAGTGTGGCAACAGCCCCGGCTTGGAAGGCAGGAAGCCTGGGTCCTCTTGTGCCCTTGACCCTGACTTACCCTCTCTCTCTCTCACTAGGTCTCTGCACCCCACCCCATCCCTACTGAATTCACATCCCACAAAGCAGTCTGAAAGACTACCAAAACCCCAAATATGATTAAGACTCTCTGTTCTTTAAATATTTCCCTGAACCCTCACTGCTTCTGTATAAACTCTAACAGGATCTACAAGACCCTCAGTCCCCTTGATCTGAACCTGTTGGCTCTTTTCACCACCAACAGGGTCTATTCTATTTGAGCCATGCTTGGCTTCTTTCAGTTCCTAGAAACAGGCTTGTCTTTCCTCATTCTGTGCATAAGCCCTCTGTCAGGAACACTTATCTGACCTCCTGTTTCTCTAGTTAACTTTCATGTACCTGTTGGATCTCAGCTTATTTTTTATTTCATTTAAAAATCCCTTATGTACAGCATAGAGGATAGAGTCAATATTATTGTAATAGCTATGTGTAGTGCCAGATGGGTGCTAGAATAATCGGGGTGGGGAGTCACTTCATAAATTATATAAATGTCTAACCATTGTACTGTATACCTGAAACTAACATAAAATAATAAATAAATAAATGGGGGGAAAAAATAAAAGCTCCATATGAAGCACTTAGCATGTGCCAAATACTTTATAAATATTAACTAAGTGCTTTATAAATATTAACTAATTTCATCCTCATCAGAGCTCTACAAGGTACATACTATTATTATTCCTATTTTACAGATGGAGACACTAAGACCCAGAGAAGTTATGTATCTTGTCCAAGGTCACACAGCTAGTAAGTAGCAGAGCAAGGATTTCAACCCAGGCAGTCTGGCCCCAGAGTCCATGTTTCTAACCACTACACTATGGTTAAAGTATCACTTCTTCAGGGAGACCTCCCTGACCAGGTGATCTCCCTTCCAATAGATATGGTCTATTGGAGCACACATCGCTCCTGGTGATTGTGTTATGCCATCTTCTCTGCTAGACCAAGGGCTCTGGGAAGTCAGGGATCCCTTCTTTCTTTTTCCTTGCTGTACCTGCAGGCCCCAGGATACAGTAGAAACTCAGTAAATAGCTTTTGATTGAACTAATGGAGATGTGGATAAGATTCAGTTTTCAAATATGTAAAATGAGGAAGTTTGTCTTGGTCTACGTTTTTTTCCATAGCTTTGAATAAGAAGAGTCCTGGATTCGAATGTTGGCCTTTATATATAGTGGAAAAGTGTCATGGTGCAAGTTATTTAAACTATTTGAAACAGACGTTTTCTTTGTAAAAGAAATTTGGATTAGATGACTTTAAAGATTCTTTCAGCTCTAGAACATCTCAGAAGTTTATAATCAATGCATATTTTGGGAGGTTATGGAAAAATATGTTTATTATTTTCTTACATTATTGTTGACTATTTGTGACCTGGTGTAAAATTCTTACTGTGTATACCACTAAGAACAGAAAACATTTTGAGGCTTAGAAGCACAATTAGTTTTTCAGGCTGCTATGAAATGAAGAGAATTTAGGAATAATAGAAGGCAAGAATAGTGAAGAGAAAAGAATACAAGACTGAGAGTCGAAGCTCAGAGCTGAGCGCTAGGATCCGTCATTTACTCATTGTATCACCTAGAACAAGTCAGTTGACTGAAAAGTTCCGATTTTAAATTGGACTAAGTGCATTTCATACGGATACTGCTTTCTCTTTCAAAGATTATGCTTGAATTTTCAGGAACTTGCAGATCTGTTTTCTTCAAGGAAGAACCTAGTACCTATAGTTCCCAGTCTTTTGTATACTCCCCGCTTTCCCATCCATCCCCAGATAGTCCAAGGAGAAAACAAAACATCTGAAGTTACAACATAAATCATCAAATCATGACATCTCAAAGTGGCTAATATCAAATTGAAATCCTCAGTTGACAAAAAGTTATTTAGCTCTTATTGTACATCAGACTCCATGGGAGAACTTGGGCAAGCCCCTTAACTATTGTTCTTTAGTGTTCTCACCTATAAAATGGGGACATTTGAGTACAACTGCAGGAAGTCAGGAACACTCAGACTGGGCAAGAAGATTCTAAGCTTCTATCTGATCTAGATCTTTGGTAGGAAAGTCCTCTTAGTGACCATCTTTGCAGTGAACTCTGCTTCCCATTATGGTAGGTGGCATCATAATTTACCCAAGCTTCCAAACCTTGACTCCAACCCTAATCCTCTCCTTTCACAATCTACTAGTCACCAAGCCCTCTCAATTCTAACTCCTGAATATCTCTTTTTAACAACTCAGTTCTCACTGTTGTGTAATCCCCTCATCTCTGTAATGGTCTCTTCGTTTGTTTTCCCATACCAGTCTCTCTAGCCAGAGAGAAGTTCTTAAATTTAAGTTTGAACATATTACTCCCTTGCTTAAATGCCATCAATGATTCCCCAGTGCTCAGGGTAAATTCAAACCTCTGGTATGTGGTCTATAAGAATCCTTACAATATGGCCTCCACAGACCTGGATTGGAAGTCTGGCTGTCTATCACTATCCTACCATTAGCATCTGGGTCAAGTTATCTAGCCTTACTAATTTGTTGTTTCTTCATTATAAAATGGGATAATAATCTCTACCCTATTGAGTTTTTGTAAAGATTACACTGAATATTGTGTTTAAGGTACTTGCTACATGTCTGGAACACAGCTAGAGTGCAATTAATCATTTGTTATTATTATTATTAACAACATGGAACTCAAGTCTTATGTGCAATTGAACATAGATATGTAAATTACCTTATATGCCAGTTTAGAGGCAGGAGTCAAACACTAACTGAGAAGTCACACACTAACCGGTGTCATCTTGAAGGAGGTAGTATCTGATCTAGGTTTTGAATGATCACCTGGTCAGAGAATGACTACCTTGGGCAGAGTTTGTTGGCCTACTTTGATGGTTGGTTTTCCCTGTCCCTTTCTGAGGCCTTGTTCACTGAAAGCTAAAATAATTAGCATGGAGTTTCTCTTTTCTAGGCTATGGTGATGCACTTGCTCTACCCATAAAAGGAAGGGCTTATTTTCCAATATAATTGATCCCTTAACCTTCAAAGACTCAAACATTCTCTCTCTGCCTTCAAAACAATAGAAAATTAAAAGAACAATTTCTCTTTACCTTTTAAATCTTGGCAACCTAAAATAGGAGTGAAGGAGAGAACATTAAGGTCTCATTGGTTTCAATTCTCAACAATGTAATGTGTAATTTTTCTCATTGGAATTTCAAGAACTCTTATTATTTAATCTGTTATTTATTCTGTTAAAATACAGTCTTCCTTAAGAGCAAAAGGATTAATGGTTTCAAATTCCAGCACGTTGACCTTTATTCTACATTAAAACGCTTATTTGAAACCATTCTGCCAGGGCTCCCATAAGCCATTTGGTATTGAACATCTAAGGAAATATAAAGTTTAACTCCCACTCCAGTCAGGAAGCAGAATTTTAGAAATAAAAATAGGCTTTTGTAATGTGCATGCATAAATTCATGGAAGATGCTTTGCTGAGTTTGTGCACAGACCAGGTGAGCAAAGGCTTGGTTGGATTAGGGCCTATCTCCTCTGTTCAGCCTTGGCTCAGGTCCAGAATGGCCTAAAGCAAGGTCACTTCCTACTTACTTTCCTATCGCAAAACTACACACTTTGTCCTACAGCATTGAAGAGGTGGAAGAAAAAAAACCACAAAGAATGAATGAATCAATGAAACATTAAAAATAAAGTTTAAGATTTAATATGGGAGAAAAAGAAAAAGAAAAGAAGAGAATGCACATTTATTGACTTCCTACATTAAGTATTGTACTAGGAGGTCTTTTCGTGGTTTCATCTGCAAAGAATCCCTTGGCTCAGGTAGCAGTGACTCTCCCTCCCTCCTTGAACTCCAACAACACCATACCAATGACTCTTTAACGCCATGGCCCTTCTCACCTTTCATCATAGTTACTCATGTATGAGTCTCATCTTCCACACTTGACTGGGGGTTTTCTTTGAAGGCAGATACATCTGATGCCTTAATCATCGCTCTTTCACTGAGATCCACGCTCATATTTAGTGCCTGTTACTGTTGAATTCTGGTGAAATAATCACTGCGAGTATCCCCAGTCCTGTCTGTTCAAAATCTGCCCATCAGTTCCATTAGTAATACAGCCCAAACAAGATCCATTGCCTGGTTCCCTACAAAGCTCTTGGAGCCAGATGTGGGCAGACATCCATCTCTCTAGCTTTCCCCTGGGACTTCAGCTTTTCACTGAGTTTGATGAAATTCCAGAGTCTCTGAATAGTCTAATGAGTCCCTTATGCCATCATTTAAAATGTGTGCTAATTGGCACCAACTCAAAAGACTAACATCTCATCTCTACAGTGTCTCAGGGGCTGGGACTCCATTTGATCTACCTCCTTCGCTTAGCATGACACCTACACCCTATGTGAGATCCTCCATATGAAATGATGGCTTTCTTGGCAGAACTCCTATTGTCCAGTGTCTGAGCTCTTTTTTTTTTCACTCTCAATATGAAATGAACAAATTCAACTGGCAGGAGGCTTCTAGTGTTGAACACATGGCATTCCCAGAGCTGGAGTCAGAAACAGATTATCAAGAGATAAAGTCTTGACTGAGAACACCCTGTAGCGACACCATAGGTATGATGAGCATATGAGAGGGACAATGTATTGAAGAGAGTACCAGAATGAGTGGATTGAAATGAAATGAAAAGACATATAAAAAGTATCTTTCATAAAGCCGGCCCAGAATAGGTGCTCAATGAATGAGTCATAGTCCCTAATATGTCATCCCACAAACTTATAGAAAACATTTCACTTATGCCAGGCCCTAGGATGGAAACCACGGACAGTAATGAATCCGATCCAGCCCTTGTCCACAATTAGTTCACAATCTAGTAGGGAGAAAGTGGGGCAAGGATGATATTGGGTATAAAATGTTGGATTAGGATGTGTTTCCATAGTGTAGCGGTTAGCACGTCTGCTTTACATGCAGAAGGTCCTGGTTTCATGCCCCAGTGGAGCCACGGTCCATGGTCTACACTCATGCCACCCTGAGCAAGTCCGATGTCTGATCTCGGAAGCTAAGCAGGGTCTGGCCTGGTTAGTACTTGGATGGGAGACCACCTATGAAGACCAGGTGCTGTAGCATAAAATAATAATAATAATAATAAAATGTTGGATTAGAGGGAAGAAAAAGCACTGAGGGAAACAAAGAGAAAGGAGGCCATAACTCTGCCTGAGCAGTCAGCGAAGGTTTCAAATAATGAGTACATTTGTTCTGAGTCTTTAAGCATGAGCAGAAATTCCTAGAGTAGTTGATCTAAGAGAAAGGCAGATGGACCACTTGTACAAAGGCCCACAATGAACACATTTAGTTTACATTGTTTTCTGAGCACAATACGCAGTTTGGGACGGATGGAGGCATGGCTGGTAAGGACAGAGGAAAATAAGACTGGAAAGAGTTTGGAGCAAGATGTTTGATGATACTGCTTTTCATCTTGCAGTCCAACTAAACTCTTATGGGAATATTGTGAGGAATGGGAATGGGCATGGGCAGAATCAAGACTTGAACCCCCAGGTCAAGGACCTTTAATCCTGTGTTTTCCAGGATAAATAGCATCTGCAAAAAGGAACCAGGGAGATTTAGTCTGCAAAATGATATTACCTATCTGCTGACACATGCAGGCCATTCATCAAAAACACAAAACTCAAAATGACATTCAATCGAGCACTCTGAATTCCCAAAGAAACTAAAATTTAAGTGTGAATAAAAAGCTTTTAATACAATGGTATAAAAAGCAGACAGGTTAGAGGGAAGTCCAGAGACCCTCTCTTGGGGAGGCCATTCAGAGTACAATTTTCATGATTGTTTTGCCAGAACATAAGGATGGCACAGACATCAGTGAGCACAAGATCCAGATCCAATTGCCTGTTCTCCTAAAGAGGCAGTGGGTACAGGGAAAAATGAGACAGACATACAGAGACACAGAGACAGAGACAGAGACATAGAGACAGGGAGAGAAAAAAAGGGGGTGAAAAAGTCCAAAAGACACAAGTATGAAAAGGTGATGGGGGACGTCCTATGAGGGAGAAAACAGAGTCTCCTATATCCTAGACACTGTGCTAGGTACTTAACATAGGCAGGTCATTTTTATAAGATGGAAAAAGATAGATGGAGAGTTTCAATTGACTCTTATTAGGCAACCTAAACCCATAGCTCTAGAAAATAGACCTATTCTCAGAAGCCTATACTAATAAGTATTGTGGTTGCTGTTGCCATTGAGTAAATGCCATGTTATCCATAAGAAGGAAACACTCCTGACCTGAGCTCCAAATTCCACTATTCTGTCTGCAGTTTCAGCTTAAGCGTTTCTCCCCAGTTTCAATGTAAACACCTAGAGTGAAGGATCCAGGAGCCCCTTTGGCTGAGGTGGAAAAAGTGAGTATGACAGCAAAGAAAACAAAGAGATGAATATTTAGAGATGATGTGTCTTTGGTGATATGGCTTGCGTGTTATCTTGGGGGTATCCGGGAAACCTCGACAGAATGTGACTGCAACAAGCTCAGTCTCTTTTTTTACTCATCATGAGTTCATTACAGTGCACTTAGCAATGGTGAGCAATGTCCAGGAATTCTAATGAGATGCTACTTGTGGCAGAGGCAGAAGCTTCTCTAAAGGGCACTGAGAGTCTTGATGATCCAGAAAATAATGGCAGAACAGACACACTTTGAGGAGCTCTATTTTACAAAGTTAAAAAGGAGGCAGCTTCACAATACCAAGGCAACCCTCCAATTTAAAAAGGTTATAGGCTCCATTACACCCACAGAAGGAGATGCTTTTCTGAGTTTCCTCACTTTACTGTCCATATCATATACTGTGCCTACTGCTACCTCTTCCTCATTCCATTTGCTGCTCCCCAAGTCTGACCCCTCTGGAAAATGCGTGCTCCTTCTGGCACTCAGCCACTTCCTAGTTGCTTACACTGGGAAGCCACACAGAGCACTCAGCTAGGAGTCGGGGCACTTGGCCCTCCTGCTGTGAGACCCTCAAGTGACTCTTTCAGAGCCTCACTTTCCCAGTCTGGAAGTATATGGCCTGTAGTCCCTTATAACTCAAAAAGATGATTATTCTATTACCCTTTGAGATCTAATTTAAGCCTTACATTCCAAAGCAAGTCATCTCTGATTACCTTGTCAATTTTCTTCTTGTCCTTTTCTATTTTTTAGAATTTTTTTTTATTAAAGTATGATTGGCATACTTATGTTGTCCTTATTGCTGGACCCATACATTTGTACAAGATTAAAGGTGTTGAAAGTCTTGATTCAAATACAGTAAAGGACCATTGAGAAAGTGGTCTGCTTTACTCTGTGCCATCTCATCCTTCTTCCCTATTCTCATGTGCCCAGCCCAGGGCTGAATTGAGCTGGATAAATATTTTTAAAATGAAATGGGAAGAAATCCTGCCTACTAAAGATGCTCTGTTTCTGGGAGACTGATTAGAAATGGCTTCCTGAGCCCTAGATTAGCAGTGTTCTGAGCAGATTGGTGGAAAGGATATTGCAAGCAGAAGGAACAGCATGAAGTACAAGATAAGTGCTTTAGATCGAGAAGTAGTATAATATTATGGTTAAGAATACAGACTTCGGAATCACGACTTCTTTGGCTTCCAATCCAGCTTTGCCACATAATAGTGTATCCTCCCGTGCCTCAGTTTCTCCTTTTATAAAATGTTGGGACTACTAATAGTACCCTCCTCATAGAGAGGTTAGGATTATAAGAGTTAGTATGCGTAAAACAATTGGAACAGTGTCTGGCAACAATGTAAATGTTCGTTAAAGGTAAGCCATTATTATTCCTGGATCACATAGTCAGAGGTCAAGGATTAAAGAAATTGAGGCTGAGTGTACTGGCCAGGGCAAGGTCATGACAAACTTCGCATAATCTGTAAAGAAAGGACTTTAGCTTTTTATCTATCAAGATAAATACAAAATTGAGAATTATATGGAAAACTGAAGATCAGATTTGAGTTCTAGAAGATCCTGCTGGGGCTTGTGAAAAAGAAATTGGAGAGAGGTGAGAGTGGGAGAAGAGAAAACAGTTAAAAGGTTGTTAAAATAATCTATGGGGGATGTTTGATAGCTTGGACCAGAGCTCCGTATTTCCTCCCAGCGCTAAATGCCCCCACACATTATTTCCAAAGGCGGATGGAAGGAGGCCAGGTTTTCACAGAGTGACCACCTTTTCACACAGCAATTTATCCCATGTGCCTTCCCAAGGTTGGGCCAACTTTTTCACATTTTTTATTCCTGCGTGTTAGTCACTAATGAAATCCCTACTCATTAGTGCCTTCTAAAGGTCTAGCTGCCCCGCCAGCCCACATGTAGCTCCATCCTACAAGGAGTTCCTGATTGCTCTGTCATCCTCTCTCTTGGAGCTACTTAATTATGTATGACAAATACTTCAGGTGGCTATCAAACTTATCACTCAAAGTCAGGGCACTTCTGAGAGTAAAAAAGAATACTATTAATAATCACGTTGAGTTGATAGCATAGATAGTGAGTATATACAGTCACTCTATCAGTGGTGTGGAGATACCCTACTTCATGCAGTCTTTCTGTTTGTAATATTTCCTCTCGTCCGCACAGTACTTTCCAGTTTACAAAAAACTTCCACTTAATTGTTTCATTGATCCTAATACCAGCTGTGAGAGTCTAGGAAGGCAGGAACTATTTCTTTCACCAAAGTAGCTTTCCTTATGTCATCCAATTAGCCAGTGGCTAGAACAAGACAGAACCTTCTGCCGCCACCCTGGGGTCTGCTTTAACCCTTTACTATGGTAGGGTTTTATGGGTAATTGATTTTATCCCCTCGGGCTGACAGTGGAAGAAAGGATCATAGCACACTTCCTTCATCTCTCCCCTATCTAAAACTGGGGGCATGGTAGGGAATTAAGAAATTGAATTGAGTGGCTAATAAAGAAACTATTGAAATGTGGCAAAATACCAATTAATAAATATAATCATCACTCCAGAGATAATTATAAATAGTTATCTAGATGGCAGAATTTCAAGTGATTTTTTTATTTCTTCCTTATTCTTTTCTATATCAGGATGTACTAGTTATATAATTTTATAAAATGCTATTTTCACTTATTTATTCTTTTTAAAGAAAGAAACAACTGAGAATCCTCAGTGAAAGGAACAATCTCAGTGGAAAAAGAAAAAGAAAAACATAGGCTTTTGAGCTAGACCTGAGTTACAATCTTAATTCTGCTCTGTGACCTTAAGCAAGTTCCATATGTCTCTGAGCCTCAGCTTCCTAATTGGTGTGTTAGAGAGACCACCATCCACCTTAAGGGCTGTTGTTAAGATTCCATAAGATTCAAAACGCAAGAACCCCAGGTAACGGCTTGGCTCATGGCTGACTCTCAATAAATGTTCATTCCCTTCACGGGGGTGTTACTGACGAAGTCTCCCAAGGCTTCTGACAAGCCTTGCCGCCTCCTCTGCTCACAGCTCTGGAGCTATCCAGGGTTGCCTGTGACAGCTGCACCCCTCAGCATGTGGACAGGGCTGTCTAGAGATGCTGGGTGCCTAATGTGGGGAGGCAGTCCTGTCAGAATCACTAGGGGTTAGTCAGCCCGCCTTCAGGGTTTCTGACAGGATGTTTTGATAAAATAAATCTATTTTAAGTGACTGTAATGAAATACTAACCAGTGTCTGAAGGGCTTTTAAGATGTTTTTAAGAAGTTTCAGATCAAAGGCCCTGGGAAGGCTGACTTCGTGCATTAAATATTTAGTCTGATTCAGTCACTTGAGAGCGCAGGCATTTTGACATTGCAAGAGGGAGAAAGCACATTCCAGCTGGGGCCATATTCACGTTAAAGACACAGGTGATGGACTCATCACCAAGGGACCTATCTTCAGGCTCCTATTGGCTGGAAGGTTAGATGAGGTGACCTCGAAGGCTGCCTGCCTAAAGATTCAGGATCTGACAGAATTATTCATGGTCTATAGGGACTGAGCATGCAGGCCCCTCAGTGAGCTCTGACAGCAGGGATCTGCCTTCCCAGCTGCCACCATAGGTCTTAGTGCCTGTCACTCTGCACACTGCCACTTGGAGTCTGCCAAGTGCCTGACTCCTGCAACGTGCTCCGCAGTCCAGCTGGGAGAGACTGTCCTCAAGACCACACATGGCACATGGCTCACAGAGTCCTAGCGGGCAAGGCTCAGTGTAAAGAAAAGACTTGCAAAATGCTACACTGGGCATGTCTGGGGCTGGTATCAGGAACTCCTGTGTGACAGTTCTAAGGTCTTTCCAATATATTATATTGTCTCTTCAATGACAAACTACCATCTTCAAGTGGCCATAAGAGTTAGAAGAAGAAGCCTAGAATGGGTGTAAGGTAGTGGTTTTTGATCTATATCAGGTCATAGCTACTTTTGTAAGTCTGGTGGAAATGACAAATCCTCTCCCAGAAAAATGCACACATGTACATAATATACCACATTTGGCCACTAGTGCTGGGGAATTTGGCAACCTTTTAAACCTATCCTTGAACTTCAGACTGCAAAACTTTGGTTTAAGGTCATAACAAGAAGGAACTCTGCCTGTTTAGCTCTACTTAATCTTTTATTACCCTCCACCAAAATTATAGGCTGCATATTTTTCTACCTGGCAAGCTGAGGAGCTGCAGTTACATCAAAGTATGCCAAGTAAGTAGAAAATCTAGGATGAAGTTACCAGGTAGGACAGTAAGAAAGGGCAAATTTATTAGCCCCTGTCTGACCCAGCCCAATTCTGGTTTTGCAGGCACTGTTGCCTCAACCTGGGAGATTAGCAATGCTTGGTTTCTGCCCCAGCTCTGACAAGGCAGGAAGCATGTAAGCAGCCTTAGCCTCGCCTACAGGTAGGATTTTGTTGCTAGAAGCAAGAACACACACACACACACACACACACACACACACACAGCTGAGGTGAGCCCCAGAGTCTTACACACCAATGAAGTCAGAGTTGGCCACAGTGCCTCTCTTGGAATGCAAGGTCACTCTCAACCTAAAACTGAGAAGTCCCACCTCACACCCTTACCATCACTTCTCCTAGAGCCTGGAGCATGTTTCCAGGGCCCAGGTAGTGGTGACAGACTGAGGGGAGAAGAAGAAATAGGTCACTATCCACCTGATATCCAATACCAACTATTGCTTGGAAGTTTTTTCTGATGTGACCGATCCCTTTTAGAAATACATGTGAGTTTGACAAATATTTCTGGATATTGAGTGTCCTGGCTAAATTTAACATACTCCCCAGAATTTCCCTTCCTCTCCATTTTGGCAGTTCTACCATTCATCAGCTCAAAGAAGCCAGAACCCCAGGCACAGGGCTTGATTCCTCTCTTTCTGTCACCTATAACATTCAATTAATCACATGTTCTGTGAATTTTAACTCCTAGATATTTCTTGAATCTATCAACTCTTTTCCCTCTTTCTTACTGTCTTGTTAGAGAACTCTCTAACAATGCTCTCTGCCTTTTAATCCATCCTCCACATAGCAGCCCAATTGCACTTAATATAAAACAAATTTGACCTAGTTGCTCCCTTGTTTAAACCCCTACATCGACAATCCCACCAAAAGCAGAAACAAAACAAATGAAATAAAACCCTGGTCTCTTCCTTCCATTCTAATTTCCCTGGGTGTTTCCTTGGTCCCTTGACTGTGAACCTTCAAAAGTCTACCAATTCAAAAGTCACGGGCTCCACAGAAGGATAAGAGGAACTCTGAGCTGTCCCAGGGTTGGAATAGGCTGCCATGGAGATAGCAAGTTCCTTCTGCCTCAAGGGATGTCTGTAGAGCCTGGAGCCAAAGAAATGTCAAAAAGCTCTGCTTTTGGACAAGAGACTGGTTATATGCTGTATGAGGGCAAATTCTGTCCAAGGGTTTCAGAATAACACATACCTTCAGGTCAATAACATGTATTGATAATAACATTGACATCTGTGTGAAGCTGCCCCACCTTGAGAAAAGCTGCTTCTCCTTGGAGACCAGCCTGAGCCACAGCCAGCACAAGTGGGAAGCTGTGCTGGCATTTTTTTTTTTTTTCTGGTCAATGTAATCAGTGTAGACATTCCAAGTGAATAATTTATGCCTCCTAAAATAAACCAGCTGGAGCCAAGATTGTCAAATGTGGTTGTCTATCTTGATCAAAGTAAGCAGGTAAGTACCAAATCTCTCTTCCTTCTGTAAACACAGCTTTTTAGGCATTCCTTACTAAGTAATGAGAAAGAGACAAAGTCTTAAAGATAACAAAAACAAACATTTTTCACTTGTGTAGCTCTTTAGAAATTCAATATGCTGTTAAATTATAGTTACCAATTGAGAAACTAATGTGTGCCAGGCAATATGGCAACTGCTGTATAGACCTTATGTTTTAATTGTAGGCTTTCGAGACAAATTGCTGAGGCTTAGCTCCCAAGTCCCTACTCTACTACTTACTTACTAGGCTGTGAGATCTCAGGCAAGTTAATGAATTTCTCTGTACCTCAATCCTTAATCTTTAAAATGAACAGAGTAGCAGACAGGTCTCAAACTGTGTGGCATATATAAGTGCTTAATAAATATTAGCTTTGGTTGACATTATTGCTGACAAATACCTTGAAAATTAAAGGTTATTTTTTCCAAATGCGCAGATGAAGAAACAGACTGAGCACTGTGAAATCATTTGCTTATTTTGGTAATGAATTAGTGATGAAGCTGAAATTCAAACACTGATCTGTCTGACTCCAAAACCTCTATGTTCTCTTTCCATTTGAGTGTCATGGTTATCATTACTACTATGGCTGTTTTGTCACTATCATCATCACTAACAGCTTTAATAATAATGCCCTCTAACATGGGTATAGCACATTTCAAGTCTTCCAAGAAAATGTAGATACATTTTCACAAAATTACTAACCCTCAGCACAATAAGGAACTATATGGAACCTCAGCCATGCTCTCCATCTCAGGACAGGAGCTATCTCTGTGGCACCCTTCACAGCAGATCATCTGTTCAAATTGGACTTTATCAGTTCTGAGAGGAAGCAACACGAAAGGTTCATTGCCAGGAAAAGCAGAGCTGGGCAGGGACCCAATTATATGGGAGGCTCCAGTATTGAGGAAGCTCTCGAAGATGGAAACACACCTATCATTTTTTTTCACCACATTCAGGCCCTCGGATTACACAGAGGGAGGTTCCTGGAGGAGGAGCCTTCATAGACTAAAGGAAGGGCTGACCTGAAGGAAGGGCAGCCAGATGAGCTTCACCCATTAAGAGATAACTGAGGAGGGACAGGAGCCCCAAACAACACCAAAAGAATCTGGAGTCTTGCCTCATCTGCGCTTGTATCTTCATCCGCTACCTTGTTCCCTAGCTCTGCACCTACAGGGTTTAACAGAAAACTCTGAAACAGAAGAGGGCCTATGACTGTTTTGTGGGGCAAAGAAGAGGAGAAGCTAGCAGGACTGAATCAGCCGCCCCAAGCAGGCTAAATGAGGAAGCGCGGGAGAACAGGGCAGAAGCGGTAGCCGCAGGGAAAGTGGAAGCAGGCTGGGTCCTCTGGCGAGTCAGGAAGGAGGCAAAATAGAGCCCCAGAGGCAACTCTGCCCTGAGAAAGAACCCTGGAGACTCAAGAAGACAAAGCCTTCCTCACCTCCAAGTGCTTCCATGTTCCTATTAGATCCCCACAGTAACACGGGGTAGTCAGTGGAAGGGTCGATGCAGAATACAGAACGTATGTTTTAAAGTCAGACAGACCTGGATACAAACCGTGGTCCTGCCACTTACTAGCTATGTGAGATCAAGCAAGTAAATTAATCTGAGCCCTGGTTTCTCCATCTGTGTGAGGGAATAATAATAGCAACCTAGTGTTAGTCCTGAAGACGAAAAGATTCCATGATACATTGACACATTGTGTATGGAGAGAAAATAGAAGATAACATGACAAAAAGGGCTCCTCTGTGTGAAAATGCAAAGCACATGAGATTCCTAATCGGGGAACCTAGGCCATAATCTTGGGGACTACAGACCTCTTTTCTTCTTAAGCCTCCATTTCCTCAGTTGAGAAAGGAAGGTGTTAGAAGACTAATCTTTCAGGATCTTTTTCGGTCTCAACATTCATTACTTCAGCTGCTTGCAGTGCATCATGATTGGGAGAAAAGAGATGAAAACTCTCAGCCATCTGTCTACCCCCAACCCCTGTAAAATGGTGGCTTGAACAAACAATAACAAGATTGGGTAAAATTCTGCTGACCTAGTTAGACAAAGTTAGGAAATTTTTAAATATGTATGAATATTATTGAATGAAAAATAGGCTGATTCAAGTGGCTGCAGTGCATATTAATATCTCATTATTATCCACTTTAATGTAGGAAATATACTGGAAACTGCCTTTCCTATAAAATACAGTTTGGAGAAGAGAGTACTCCTCTTCTCAGCAAATAATTGTCTTCTAATGCCAAACTATGGTAAATAAGCCAGAGAAATCAAATAATACTGATGGATGAAGTTAAATAATTTAGAAAAAAGAAAACCAAAATTAAAAAAATTAATCCAGCCCAAGGCATGAGAGAGTAAACAGGGTAAGGATGTTCATGAAATGATATTTCTGAAGTGATATCTATTTAGGAAAACAAGGAATCTGAATATTTTCAGCAGTTTCTCCTTTTAAGAGAGATATGAATTAATATATCTGTTCAACAAAAATTTCCTGAGAACCTACTGTTAATCTAGAAACTATACAACCACAAAGAAGAATAAAATCCATGTTATAAGCCATGTATCAGTACTTTATTTCTTTTTATGGCTGAATAATATTCCATTATATGGATATACAACATCATTTATCCTTTCATCAATTGATGGACATTTGGTTGTCTGCACTTGTTAGCTATTATGAATAATGCTGCTGTGAAAATTCATGTACAAGTCTTCGAGTGAACATACATTTTCAATTTTCTTAAATATATATACCTAGGAGTTGAATTACTGGGTAACTCTATGCTTAACATTTTGAGCAACTGCTAAATGTTTTCAAAGCAGCTGCACCATTTTACATTCCTACCAGTAACACATGAGGGTTTCAATTTCTCCACATCCTTCCCAGCATTTGCTATTGTCTGTCTTCTTTTATTATAGCCATCCTAGAGGTTGGGATGGGATATGTCACTGTGGTTTTGATTTGCTTTTCCCTGATGGCTAATAATGTTGAGTATCCATTTATGTGCTTATTGCCCATTTGTGTATCTTCTTTGAAGAAATGTCTATTTAAATCCATTGCCCATTATGAAATTAGGTTTGTTTTTTTTTTGTCTTTTCATTGAGTTGTAGGCATTCTTTATATGTTCTTGATGCAAGTCTCTTTTCAGATATGTAATTTAAAAATGTTTTCTCTCATTCTGTAGCTTCTCTTTTCATTTTCTTAATGGTGTCATTTTAGCACAAACGTTTTTAATTTTGATAAAGTACAAGTTGTCTTTTGCTCCTTTGTTTTTGGTATCATATCTAAGAAACCACTGTCTAACCAAATCACGAAGATATACTCCTATGTTTTCTCCTAAGAACTTTATAATTTAAGCTCTTACAGATAAATGCACATTAAGAAATGTTTTGCCAAAGAAAAAGAATGGGGAAACAGGAAAAAGAGGAAGCAGAGGTCGGCAATATTAGAGAAAAGAAATAGCAGTAGCTGCTTCATTGGAGAATGTCAAACCATAGGCCCTGGAAGGTAGCACCTAACCCATTTCCCTCCTGTTCCCCACCTCCCTTAGACAAACAATGCCCTGAGAGAATGTTACTGCAACCTCAGACATGTTGCTGGCTAAAGGATCCCTTGGGAACTTCAACAGCTTGCTCTGGAAAGGAGAACAGATCCTAGCCAAGGGCCATCAGTCAAATCTCACCTGGATTTTCCAATTCCAGCTGCCACAGCATGGGGTGACTCATAAGCCTCTTTTTTCCAGGCCCTATGCTTTGTCCCTTTCATAGCCTGTGAAAAACACATCCCAATATATTGTTCCCAAGCCATTACTTTTGGTCGGCACAATCACCAAAAGTAACACAAAGCAAACCTTTTGAAAGCAAGACTGCAGAGTGAATCATTACTTACTTAGGTCAAAATCATGTTGGAAGTTGCTTTAAAATCCTATTTTTTTCAGACTCGCTTTAAGCTAAATAAATACAAAAAGGCCAAAAGTTGTAGCCAGTAGTCTGTTTTTTAACACTGAAACAATCTTCCTGAATACTAATAATAGGATTCTAGGAAAATGTCCAGTTCATTTATCAAGTCTCCCTGCAGCAGGACATTTTTGTTAGAAAATGGATAATAACAATTTGCAACTGATTCTCTTTTCTTTTCCCTAAGAGGCTTTACAAAGTCATCCACCATACTCACCTTTCTGAGTTTCCAACCACTGTATTTATAATACTTTTGCCTTTTAAGAATGGCCAAGAAACAATGTCAGAACTAGTTGATGGATAATTTTGATGTTTTTTCCCCCTTCTCTTTTCCGTTTTGTATTGATGGATGATGATTTGCTTTAGGCAGGGATTCTCTAAGCAGCAGCATTAGCACTGGGGACTTATTCTGGGACCCACTATCAGCCACAGCCTTCCTCAAACTGTTTCCCTTATTATATCCAGATCTTTCCTCTCTGCACCCCCAATGCTCTTCCACAGCTTTAGCCAGTCTTGAGCATGAACTTCTAGGTGTCTTTCCAATCTATACCCTCTACTACATCACCAGTATACGGTCTTCACCCATTAAGTATCCTCCAAGAGAGGGCCCAAATATTACCTCACCCATACAGTTCTTTCTGATTCCCTAGCTTTGGTTATGAGCCTCTTCCGTGTACCTACAGTCCCTTTCCCACTCCCCACCAATCATCTACACCTTGGTTCCTTCTACGTAGGTATTACCACCTGTAAGTAGTATAAGCTTGAAGAAGTTACTTAACCTTACTATGCCTCCATTTCCCCATCTTCAAAATGGGGATAATAGTAGTATCTGCTTCATAGTGTTGTTGAAGCTGATTAAACGAGATAATAAAGAAGGTCGAATAGTGCTGGGAATGTAGTAAATACTCTAAATGTTGTTCTCATTTTTGTATGACAAATTGTCTATAGTAATCCCCCTTTATCTGCAGTTGTCCTTTTCACAGTTTCAGTTACCTGCTGCCAACTGTCTGAAAATATTAAATGAAAAATTCCAGAAATAAATAATTCATAGTTTTAATTTACACACCATTTGAGTAGCATGATGAAATCTTGTGCCATCCTGCTCTGTCCCTCCCAGGACATGAATCATCCCTTTGTCCAGCATATCCATGCTGTATATGCTATCATCCCCACCAACGCCCCCATTACTAACTTAGTAGCCGTCTTTGTTATCAGATTAACTGTCATGAGATCGCAGTGCTTGCATTCAAGTAACCTTTACTTTATTGTTATAATTGTTCTATTTTATTATGTTATTGTTGTTAATCTTTCACTGTGTCTAATTATAAATTAAACTTTATCGTAGGGATGAATGTATAAAACATAGTATATATAGGGTTATGTACTATCTGCCATTCACAGGCATCTATTGGGGGTCTTGGAATGTATCCCCCATAGATAAGAGGGGGTGGGACTACTGTACTTTTAGGAAGCTTAGAGTCTGGTAAGGGACATGTGGTATTACAAATGTATTATATCCAAATAGTTACAAACAATCCAGGAGGCATTTTCGGATCTGTTATCTAACATCTACTAGAAGCCTCTTGTCATGACAATAACCCTGAAGGTAAATCACAATGCCTAGTTTTCAGATGAGGGGTAGAAAGGTTATTTGACAAGTCAAAGATATAAGTGACAGAATCAAAATTCAAACTGCAATATGGCACTAGCTGTGATGATCTTTCTACTTAAATTATGACTGAATAAGGGATATCTCCGGATACCTGTCGAAGATGGGAGACTAATGTATGAGGAAACAGAGGCACAGAGAGATTAAGTAATTAGCCCAAGGTTACACAGTTAATGAGTGACAAAGTCAGGGTTCTAACCCATGTTGCTCACATTACTGACTTAGGCATCTAAATTCTTTCTCACTGCCCTGTACGTGCCCAGTTAATGTTTGCAGAAAGAGTAGACATGTAAGCAAACCTTGCGGATGGGCCTGGGAGAGAGAAGCAGTGGGCTGCAGTAGACAATCTAGGAGTCAGCAGCTGGGCTTCCAGCTAGAGCTGTCCTACTAATTCACTGTGTGACTCAGGAAAGTTACCTCCCCTCTCTGGGCCCTAGTGTCTCCAGCTGCAGAAAGGTAGGGAAGTTTGCAAAGATTGCTAGCATCTGAGTCCTTTCTTCAAACTAAGTCTATCGGGAAGGCCGGTAAGTAGGGGCTGCTCTGGTGTGTACAGTAGGAAGGATGAAGAGAAGCCAGAGCCCCGACTTCTCAGAAGTCCCTCCTTTCCCTCCTCAGTGGCCCCTAAGGTACTATTCAGAGCTCAGATCACTCCTGAGGACACAGAGAGCATGGCTTTAAAATCTTAGAACTAGAGAAACTTAAGATTCTTCTTGGCTTTGACATTCTATGACTCACATAAAAGAAATGACCTTGTGCCCTAATGTTATATACCACAGATTCAACAAGACGGAAATGTGCTACAGTGGAAGTGACAAAGGACGACCATCCTGAGAGGTGCCAAGAAGGGATTCTGGCTATAACAGCATGACTTCTCCGCCTACCCTCAGTCCTGTACATACCTTAAATACAGTAATACTCCCTAAAGCTATGAACAGAGGAAGACAGATATCGAATGAGTAATCAGAAGAGTGCTAAATGTTTTAAAGGAGAAATGGAATATATTATAGACACATGTAACAGAGGCTCTCAAACTGTCTGGAGAACGTTGTATCAGGAAAAAATTCCATGAGGAAATGATGTTCAAATTGGATCCTGAATATATACTAGGAAGTAGCTAGGTAAAGGGCCAAAGAGAAAGTACATTCCAGGTACGTGGGCCAGTGTTTATACAAGTTAGGGAGAAATTCACTGCTCTCAGAAAGAACTGTAGAAAGGCCAGTGCATAGACAGCAAAGTGAAAGGGGTATGAGAGAGGCTGAAGAAGCAGGCCAGATTATGCGGATTCTTACAGACCATGTTAAGAATTTGTTATTTTACCTTAAACTACTGAACGGCAGGATGTTCAATGGGTAATTTTCATGGATACCGAAATCACTCATTTTGGTGGCAGCAGTACAGTGGAAAAAATAATTAGGGACCAAAGTCTTCCATGATTAAGGAAAGTGTCTAAGAGGTCAGCAGATGACAGCAATAAGGATTGGCAGGGGGCTTATATAGACTGATGGATGGCATGAAGCTCAAAACATCTTTTTATATGAGGTCTTTTTATTAAAGAGAGAGCAAAGAATGTTCTAAAAGTAGCAATCTGTTAGCAAGAAGGATGCCAGATGGCTGGTGTTCAGCGAAGAGGTTACTCTGTCTCTCCTCAGGTACTACAGGAACAGTGAGGAGGTGAGGGGAACACAAGGTTAGGAGGAGGGCTGGGACTTTCAGAAGCTACTGCAATGCTGATGTAGCCATCGAAACAGAATAGAGCCTGGAGGTCTGTTTACCTCATCTTATATCTGAGGCTAAAGAAGCTGTTGTAACTTCTGAGAGATGCTGATAGTTTGAACTAGGGCACTGGCAGCACAAATGAGAAAGGGATAGATACTAAGGATATTGATTGTGGCCTTGATCATACTTGGTGATGGACAGTATGTGAAAAGTGAATAAAAAGGAGTTAAATAGGACAGGTTTCTCGCATGGGCAACTGGAATGATGGTGATGTATTCACTAAATTAGGAAACCCAGGTTTGGAGCAGGTGTGTGTTAGGGTCAGCCTCTGCTGCGTGAGGTAAATCGGACATGTGTCTCCTGTTCTAGTAAAGGTAGAGCCCAGGGGCACGATTCCTAGCACTTTCTCTATAGGCCATTTTTTACTTGGGGTTGAGGTTTGGAATGCATCAGCAGGGCACATTGGAAACCCCTCAGCCAGACGCTGAGAGGATGTATCTGCCTCCAATTGATTTGGACAGCTTTTGGAGGGAATCGCAAAAACTATGCCAAGAGATTGGTGACTTATCAAGTGGACTGCTGGAAGGGAGCCAAACCACTAAGCTTGTTTAATTTAGAGTGTCTGATCAGGACAAGGTTTGGTGCAGATGGGGGTCCACAAGAACTCTCCTGAGAGGTGGATTAGGAGATGATAATTGAGATTACTAACTTCCAACAATTACTCAATTTAAAACTCAGCTAAAAAGATTTCATTATTTTTCATACATTTGTTTGGTCAAGTTGCCAGCTGCAACTCCATGATTTTTACTTCAAAGGGAAGAAAGAACAAAAGGAAAGAAACAAAAAATGGTAGGGGACTACTTTATTTTGAAGTTATCATGCAGGTCAGAATGGTCCTCTCTCTCTGTAGCCTCTCTTCAATGGTGTTATTATCTTTTCTTCCTCGACTTTCCTGCCTACAAGGTCATTGGTTCCCTCAGCTCCTTTTTGAGATCCTGGCCTTTCCACACAAGTCTATACAAGGATTGTAGTAGAGGCTGCCGAGCTCTATAGATTAAATTCTTCCAGATTTCCTTATACATGTCAAGTCTGCTCCTCTTCCTCCTTACCCTAGCTTTCTGGCTTTCTTTGATTATATCATGTCCTTTTATTCTCTTCACTTTGGCTTCATAATTCAGCCTTCTTTATACTTTTTATTTATTTATTTA
>NW_006441955.1:2657806-2664976 GCF_000325575.1 Pteropus alecto
TTTATTTATTTTAGTCTGACTTCCAGATTCTTAGTTTGGTTTGAATTCTGAAAATCTTTCAAGATGAGGCTTTCAGAATCTTCTGTCTGCCACCTGACCATTCTCACAGTGACTTTACTGATCTGGGAACCAAATAGCTGCTGAACAATACCAGTCTCATGAGAAGGGGTCAGAGCCCCAGGGGGGGATCCCATCACTCAGGGTCCTCATTGTAGAGCCCCATCTAGCCAGACCTTTTCCCAGAAAGCACTCCATTTTCTAAATTTTGCCTTTGCTCTCTGGTTCTTCCTCACTCATCATGGATTTGAAACAGCCATTAGGCAAAACTTTATATAAGATCTTTATAGACAAGATGAAGAAATGGGGGCAGAGACTACGTCTTGTTTACCTCTAGATGTAGAATGTGGTACATAAGAGATACTAACTTAAGTTGAACTTAATTAAACTCAGTTGAGTTGACTTGGAGGCAGATAAAACCTTGCTTATGTAGGTTACTTATTCTATTGGGATTAGAAGCATAATCAAACCCCAGGAATTGATATAGAATTGACATAAAAATACCAATCTACTTGGATTTTATTAACCAATGTCACCATAAAAAAATTAAAAATTAAGAAAATTAAAATAAAATTAAAATACCAATCTAGATATTCTGGAGAAGTCTCTGATAATATGCATGGATCTCTGTTCTTGCCTTCAGGTCTTATCCTATTCAACACTTGTATCCTTGACTTAAATTAATACTTAAAAAGTATGTACTTTAAAAATTCTGAGTTAAGTCACTAATACTGCAGATAAGAGAATCTAAGAATCAAAATGACCATAGCAAGCCAGAACAAAGAACTAAACCAAAAAGTTGAAACTTAGGATAAGTGTAAGGGGTCACAGTTATCATTATAATATCTACTACAGGCTAACATGGCATCCTAGATTGGATCCTGGGGCTGACAAAGAACATTAGTGGAAAAATTAATGAAATCTGAATATAGTCTTATAGTTTGGTTAATATTAATTTCTTAGTTTGACAAATGTTCCATGGTTATATAAGATTTTAACATCAGAAGAAACTAGATGAAGGGTATGAGGGAACTCTCTGTATTATCTTTTCAACTTTCCTATAAATCTAAAATTATTCCAAAATCAAAGATTTATTTAAAAAGAATATCACAGAAATAAAAATAGCTTTATTTAAAGAAGAACAACAAAAAACCTACTACAAGGAGGCCTTACTGTTAAAAATAAGCTAATGTAAACTCTGGCTACATTTCTAGAGATATAGCATCCAGAGAGAGGCAATAGTCCTATTCTGTAGTGGGATGCATAGATCACCTGTGGAGTTTTACATTCCATTCTGGCACTTGAAGAAGGAAATTAACAACCTCAATCATGTCCAGAGAACATGAAGGTACAAAGTTTAGAAACAATGAAGGTACAAAGTTTAGAAACAATGGAGTATGAAGAAATGTAGAATTATAGGAGGAGTGGAGAAAGGGAAAGCTTAGCTTGGAGATGAGAAGAGTCAGGAGGAGGGTGTGGTTAATGTCTTGCTAACTTTGCAGGCCTGTCCAGTCTGGAGCAAGCACATGCAAGGTGGACCCAGAGGGTGGAGCTAGATCCAAAGAGAGGCTATTATAGGAAGGCAGCCCTTTTCTGGGGATGGTAGGGCTTCTTTTGTCATTGGCTACCTTAAAAAGAGTGTGAGTAGAGGCTAAAAAGTTACATTTCTAGAATGTTAAGACAAGATGCTTGTCTACACAGTTTAGGTCCTTGCTCATAGGAGATGCCTAATATATTTGTTAAATTTGAATGTGACCCCTACAGTCTTTACCCTAGAGATTGTGTGAGGTGTTAAGATCTGAGAGACCAGCATTTCTAGGTATTTCCATAGCATTCTCATTACTATACATGGCGTCTTGGTGGTAAAGTGTTCCTCCTGTAACTACCATTATTATAAAATAAAGGACCGACTAAGAGGCAACATTGCAACAGGTTGATGTGTGCTCAGAACATGCAATCAGGATGGCATGAACATTTAAACCATAATTTAGGTTGGAGTTGGAAGGACAGCTTGAAATAATCTGGTCTGACTTTCTGAGGCCGATAGAGGAGAAGTGTTTTTCCCAAGGTCATAGAACTAGCCAGTGGTAGAACCTAGATAACAGTCTCCTCATATAAATGATTATCTAGTGCTTCCCTAAAATACACTATCAGGTTATTTTCTTTATTATACATTTTCTTTTGAAGTATAGGAATGGCTCTCTATACCTAATTCATCACACACACACACACACACACACACACACACACACACACCACAGAGAGTAGAGAGAGAGAGAGAGAGAGAGAGAGAGAGAGAGAGAGAAAGTCGTGTGTTCATCTAATTAGTCCAATGATATATAAAAAATAATACCCTGTTTTAACAGGTGATAGTACAAGGGCTATATGATTTTAAAACTGATATTTGTCAGTTAAAATTTATTTCTGGGTATGTTGGAATGAGACTATTATGAAATTATATCCCCAGGCAACAAATATAAAGCTGGACAAAATTGACACAAACAACTCATTTCAGTGTTTTGGAAACTGACCAGAGGCATACAACAATCTCAAAACTATTATGCTTTAAAAAGTGCTGAATTTCAATAAGAATGAGAATCTGTGACATTCTGTCCTGGGTTGTTCCATCTTCCCTCAGTCTTGGTGAATTCAGTGTTCTGTTAGGACAGGCCAAGCTGTGAGGATTTGGCAGCTTCTCTGTCATGGTAAAGGGGCTCAGTTAATTTGGAGAAGTAGGCAGTGCTCACACCCACTGGCATTGTCTGTGAAAATGAGATCACAGAGATGAGAGAGTAATGAGGGCCCATGCTTGCACAGCTGGGGCAAGCATATTCCTGGCTGACACTGGGTGCAGGCTCAGCAGAGATTCGAGAAGGCTCAAGCCAGCCACATAGTCCTGAACAAACTTGAGGCTGCACAAATGCACATAGGAAACACAACACAAAGGGAAAGAAAAAGCCAAGACATACTTGAAAACTGCCTAACTTTAACTATGCTCCCCATACCCACAAAGAGATTTACTTGCAGAGGATAAAAGCCTTAGGGGCTCAGAGTGGGTGAGCACAAACTCAGCCCAATCGTAGCTGACCACTTACCGACACAGAGACAGGGTTGACTCCCTAGAAATCCAGGCTTAAAAATAGGAAAATTGAGCAGCGGTATCAGAACCAGGTGCCAAGATAATTCATGGGTAAAAGTTAGTCTTTTCAACAAATGGTGCTGAAACAGCTAGATGTCTGTCTATATGCAAAAAACCAAACTTAGACCCTTACCTTATGTCATGCATAAAAAAGTAATTCAAAATGGATCATAGACTTAAATGTAAGTGGAAACTATAAAAATTTTAGAAGAAAATATAGGAGAAAATCTGTGTGGCCTACAGCTGGGCAGAGTTCTTAGCTAAGACTCCAAAAGTATGATCTATAAGAGAAAAAAACTAATCAACTGGGCTTCAAATTTGAAAACTGTTCTTCAAAAGTCATATTTAAGAAAATGAGTAAGAAGATAAGGCACAGATTAGGGAGAAATATTTGCAAAGCACGTATTTAAAAAGGACTCACATTCAGAATATGTAAAAAACTCTCAAAACTCATTATTAGAACACAAATAACCCGATTTTTTTTTAATGAGCAAGAGATTTCAACTGATACTTCATCAAAGAAGGTATATGAATGGCAAGTAAGCACATGATAAGATAACATAATTAGTCATTAGGACAATATAAATTAAAATCACAGCGAGATAGTACTACGTACCCACTAAAATGGCTATAATAAAAAATATAGATAAATCTAAGCGTTAGTAAGCACATAGAGAGACTATTAGCCTCTCCTTCCTTGCTGGTAGCCATGTAAAACGGCACTACTAAATTGGAACATAGTTTGACAGTTTGTTTTTTAAGTTGAACGTGAACTTACAACATGCCCCAATGATTCTACTTTTAGAAATCTGCCCAAGAGAAATGTGATCACATGCACACTGAAAGATATGTATGTGAATGCTCATAACAGCATTATTCGTAATAGCCCCAAAGTGGAAACAATCCCAATTTCCATCAACTGGAGGACAGATAAACAAAATGGTATATCTTTTTAATTAGAATACTATTCAGCTCCAAAAATGAATGAACTACTGATACATATTCCAACATGGATGAACCTCAAAAAAATCCTAAGTGAAAATGTTAAATGCAAAATAAACTACAAAGTATATAATTCCATTTATATGAAATGTTCAGAAATGGCAAATTTACAGCATCAGAGAGCAGATCAGCAGTTGCTCAGGAAATAGAAGTGGGAATTATCAAGGGGACTTTTTGGGATGATGGAAATGTTCTAAAACTGGAAAATGATGATAGTTGTAAAACTATAAACTTACTAAAAATCATAGAATTATACCCTTACAATAGGTGAGTTTTATTGTATATAAATCATACCTCAACAAAGTTGTTAAAACAACAAGAAAAAAACAATGTATTTATCTTAAATGTCAGATTGTGGCTTTGATCAATATACAAAGGGATTTTGTTTGGTGCGGTTAGAAGGGGCCACTGGTAACAAAATTAAATGCCATTAGTATATAATTAGTAGCAGTAGCAGCTATGCCATGTGATTAATAGTTTCAGCACTAGAAATTCAAAATCTTGCTTACTGCTGGCTCTCCCTAAGATCTGGATGTTGGCATGTTTAGCCTTCCCACTTGTAATTATCCTCCCTCCAAATTGGAATAAGATTAACTAATTATAGTTGTGCCTTCAGACACAAGCCATATCAAATACCCTGGTAACCAAGAATTGTCCTATCTGCAAAAGTATGCCAGAAAGGCTTAAAGTCTCTGGTATCAATTTCGAGGCCCAGAACAGGGGGATTGAGCAAATTCACCGAGTTTCCCTAATCTAGTTTAGCCAGCACAGGTATATCCTGCATTTCCATTAACTTTACGTTCTTAAAATGCTGCTTTGAATAAGGTAATCCTTTTCTCAAATAGCTACTGTGGGTCTCAGTAGGTCCAATAGAGAAAAGCAGCAGAGGGTCCATCAAAGCACCAGGATGTGGTGTTAGAAGCCATGAGTTTAAATCTTGGCCCTGACATGAATTAGTTATGTAGCTCTGGCCAGGTAACTTATATTTTTAGTCTTAGATTATTTATTCCCAAACTGGGATAATACTGCCTACACGATAAAATTATTATGAGAAATAAGAAAAAAAGTACATATAAAGTAACTGACCCAGGATCTGTATGTTGAATCTAAATAAAAGATAAAGCCCCAATTCCTTAATATGACAATCGAGGCTTTCTAGAGTGTGCCCCCAACCTTCCTGTTTACCCTAATCTTCCATTAGGAAGATTCCCTTTTCCAATCAAACCAGACTTTTAACTAATTACCACCATGCAGTACAGTACCTCAGGCTGCTTCCTGCTTTGTGGGCAACTTGTCCTCCACTGTATTCAGTAATATTATCTATATTTCAAGACTCAGCTTAAAGCCCATCTTCTCCATGATACTTAATCTAACCATGAACTCATTAAACAACTCATGAGATCCTTAATTATATCCTTTTAAAAATATTTTATCTATTCAAACATGTGTTACTTCTGGTATAGAATACATTTCTGGAAGTACACCAAAACTTGTATACCTCATTATATATCCCCCATAATGCCTCTCGCGGGGTCTGAAATAGAACAGGGGTCTCCAATTATTTTTTTTTCTAACTGAGTGAAATCCTCAAAAAGTGAATACCCTTATTTAAGACCAACTTTTTCATTTTAGAGATAAAAACTTGTCTCCAGATAGAAGAAGTAACATTCAAGTTCATGTGAGAAGTTTGGTATTAGAGTTGGAAGCAGAATTCAGGTTTCCTATAGTAGAGATTTAAGGTTGTCCTTCAATATCAAGTCTCCTCCATATCTGGAGGACTATCAATTTTTAGCTGGAAACATGGTTACCCAGAATGAAGACTTCATTTCCCATTCTCCCTTTAGTTAAATGTGGATATGAGTTCTATCAAATGAGATAAAGGTGAAAGTGTCACATAACTGCATCTCCTTTCTCCCCCTACTGCCTTCATCCTGCTATCCAGAACACAGACGTGGTGGTAGAATTCCACACTGAATCATGAGGTGCAGGGCCACATTCCAGAGATGGCAGAGCAGAAAGCTGAAAGAATCTGACTCCCTAAGGCTTTCAAGGAGCAGAGCTAAAATATCAACTCTAGATTGCCTACATCTAGATTTTTATATGGAAGAGAAATAAACCTCTATCTTGTTTAAATTGCTGTTATTTTAGATATGCATTATGAATATTATTGGCAGCTTAAATTATCTTATTATCTATCCTATCATCTTATGATCTTAGCTCTTCACATTGCCTCTAGACATATATCTTTCTTTTTTAATTAAGTTTATTGGGGTAACATTGATTAATACAATTATATAATTTTCAGGTGTACATTATAATTTGACATCCATATATTCTATTATGTGATTAGACATATATCTTAAGTCATTCTTTCATTCATTCAATAATTCACTCAATAGCCATTCAATGTGCACCTATGTTCTGCCTGGCATAAATCTAAAAGGGGGCTAGGGTGGACACAGAAATGAAATGTACAGAGCCCCAAGTATTACATGAACTTCTCACTCTTAATTCAAATCACAATTCATATGTCTGGCAAACATTCATCTCAGAATTTCTCTGACAGTCCCATCTCAAATAACGTCACCGTTTGTAGTAATATATCATTGATCAGACCATTTGTACTTAATATATTCTATTTGCCTCTCTACATCCACTCTCTGCCCTTCTCCACTGTTTTCTTTGCCCAGGGAGGCTTATCTGTATGGGTTACATTAATGGGCTTTCTTGCCTTATGATTTCTGGTTGGGTTAGCCAATAAAGACCCTTAGCAGGAGATCAGAGGGAAGATCATAGAGAATGAGCTCTATGCATTTATATTTCTCAGCTCCCTCCCTGTGGGATCATTTCAGGCTGACTTTTTTTCCTCACCTGAAAGTCAAGGTGGCGCACTACATGACTCTCTACTATTGGGTTCTGGTAGCAATTCTTTCCCTTCACACCCTCTGAGCTGTTACTAGCCCCAGGGAACT
>NW_006441955.1:2665013-2670411 GCF_000325575.1 Pteropus alecto
CCCATTTATTAAGCCTTCTCAAATTATCCTCATGTGAAGTTGCCATCTGTTTCCTGCTAGCATTCTGACTGATACACCATGTGTCCCAATTTCAGTTTAAAGTAGACAGGCACCAGATACTCATGGCTTCCATCAGAAGCACCGTTAAGAAGAAGGTTAGAGTAAAAGGAAGATCTTTAGCAAAATCTTAGTGTATAGAGAATTTCAGACTGTAAAAATAGCATCATGAACACTAGTTTTTGAGACTGGATTTGGCTCTCATGTACTTGAGCCATACATGAGCCCTCTTTATTTTCTCTCTTTTTAAAGGTATCCTGGACCAGACTCTATGTCATTTAAGCAGTCTAGTCTTGAAAACTTTTATTTAGAAGTGGGACTCATTTCTAGGTGGAACACGCAGTCACTAGGCAGAGTCCATTTTTCCACCAACAAATATCAGCACCTCGAATACAGTATTTTCTGCCAATTCCACCAATATCCTCACTTAGGAACTTTAAAGTGCTCAATATGCCTCTTTCAGAGGCACAACCCATACTTCCTGAAACATAAAGCCAAATTATTACCTACTTACACTTTACTAGCAACTGAAGTATTGCTGACCATGGAGAACAAAACCTATGCAACCAATGTGAAGGACAGTTTCAAATACTGGGTTATATATGGAGAGACAGAGGAAAAGAGAAATGGAGGGTGTAGTAGGCAGAATAATACACCCCCTCCTGAAACACCCAAGTCCTAGAACCTGTGAATATGTTACCTTATATGACGAAAGGGACTCCACAGATATGATTAAATTAAAAATCTTGAAATGGAGAGAGATATTCTGGATTATCTGGGAGAATCCAACATAATCACAAGGGTGATTCAGTGTCAGAGTGATGTAGCATGAGAAAGACTTGACCAGCCATTGCTGGCTTTGAAGATGGAAGGGAACCACAAGCCAAGGACTGCAAGCAGCCCGCAGAAGCTAGAAGAGTCAAGAAAATGAATTCTCCCCAAGCGATTGCAGGAAGAAGGCAGACCTGCTGGTATCTTGATTTTAGGACACTGAGACTAATTTCAGACTTCTCCTGAACTGTAAGATAATAAATTTGTGTTGTTTTAAGCCATCAAATCTGTGACAATTTGTTATGTCAGCAATAGAAAACCAATACAAAATGTAAGACTGAAATCTCCAGACCCAGAGAATTAAACCTGGGGAAAGAAAAAAAGGATTGGGAACTGATGGATGACAAAGACAGAACACATTGTTAGCAGCACATCTAAACTTCACACCATTTGCTAATAACCTGCAGTGCAGGCAGGTGGAAGTCAGTAAAAAACAAATTTATTCTTCATCTCAGAGGCTCACACTCATAAAATGCTTTCATGACTTTTGTAGCACCAAGTAGAAGGCTTTCTTTTCTCTCAGAGTTTTTGGAAATTAGCAGAACTTTCATATTTTGTTAGAGAGCTAGATCAGCTTCATTCAGAAGGATAAGCATCTGTCTTATATCTTATTCTGTGACTCCCTGGTGGGCATAGCAGTAAAGAATTACACAATAAAAACAATAATTTTTATAAGTTCTAAAGCATATAGTCTACAAAGCACCAATAGCCATTATTTGCATTCTATAAAAACACACTACTAAGCTCCTCCCCCAAGGCTGCCTGTTTTTGAATGAGCCTTACCACGCTCTGACCCAGCTGCTCCCGAAAGAAATAATCCATGTTTCTCTTTTGAAGGCTGTCAAGGTAATGCTGAAAGCGGGTATATGTATATGGGTAGCAGTAAGCAAACTGGTAAATATCTTCTTCTCGGTCAAAACAAAATGCAAAAGACATCACATAATTCTTCCTATGGTCCGGGCAGCGGTAGTAATAAACATTTTTAGGTGGCAGCCTTTGCCTGAAAGATACAAGCAAAGAAATTCGGGCATATCAGACAATTTTTCAAGCTTCAAAAGATAATAAGCAGGAATAAATGTTCAAGAGAAAAACTGTAACATCAAGAACCCTAGGTGATGGCTAAGGACAACAACGTGTACCATCTATGGGATAAAAGGGATCGAAATCTGGCAGCACTTTGTTCAAATTTCAGCCTTATCCCTTTCAATAAACTGTTTGAACAATGCAACATTAAACAAAGATTAAAAAGTTTTATTCATTCTTTATTCTTATTACGAGCACCTATTATATGGCCAGGCACCATGCTAGATTCTTGGCATATAATGGTAAATAAGACAGGCAAGGTGTATGTCCTTACAGAGTATATGTTGTAGTGGAGAAGCAGTCAATAAAATACTAAAAATAAATATACAATATAGTTATGCACTCTAAAAATGTCTTGAGGAGAAATAAAGAGTGTGTTGTTACAGTGACATAAGTAGAGGAGGCCTACTTTTTCCAGGGAAGTCAGGTTTTTGTATTACAAGACTAATTCAGAAATTTTAAAATAAAATAATGTGCATTGTGAATATTCAAGGAAAGAAAGAATATTCAACATTTCTTTAAATTATTATTATTATTTTCCTACAGAATATCTCATGAGACTAATTTTCCACAGAATCACTATGGGAAATACTACTTTAAAATACGCTGTGCAGGCAATTTTGCTAAGCCATCATGCTCATTCTCCAATAAGGAACACTAAACCACATATATGAAAAAGGCAAAATGTTCTAGTCATAATTCCTATAACTTCTTTATATTCACTCACTTCACAGGTTCATTGCATTCTGTCATGCTCTGTGATATTCAAACTATTCGCACTTGCAGAGAATGCCTCTCATTTCTGTCTCTTCAAATCCTGTTCATCCTACAAACCCATCTCCAACTGTGTCTTTTCCATGATCATCCGTTGACAATTCCAGGCCAGTTCAGCTCCCACATTGTGTAGCAATTCTTGCTTTTTTATTGACTGTTTCCTAAGTTTTATCTGTTAGGATCAGTTTGGAAGCTCCTCAAGGGCAAATATGTTTTAGAGGATTCTGACACAGTGGGTGGAGATGTAAAGTTCACCTGTAATGGCTTGGCATTCAACTGAGAAGCCAAGGGGCACAGGTGCGTACGGAGGAAAGTGTGAGGAGGAAGGTATAAGAGATGAGGTCGAGTAAAACAAGAATGGTGCTGGTGTCAGGTAGGGCAACCCGGGGAATATTGTTAAGAGCTCCAAGAGCATTATAATATGCCCTTAATTTATTGCAGAATCTTGTTTCTATCTTGGTGTCTTTCTGAGGCTGCCTAAGTAGTCAGGGTGGGAGGTGAGGCTATGGGCTTCCTGTGGAAGCACAGAGGTTACATACACTGATGCTGTACATAGAGTGGCTTCTATTACTTGCCTGTAGCTCTGGATGTTATGAATCCCACCCAAACATTAAGTGGAATGCAAAGAGGGGAAAAAGACAAAAAAAAAAAAAGGAAGAAAAAAAAGTAAAGAAAGAAAGGACTGAGGGAGGAATGAGGGAAAAGAGAAAGGAAGGAATGGACAGGACATATCTAGTATGGGTTGTTTCTGGGGCTCATTCAGTACCCAATTGAATCCTCATAGGTATTCTGTCAAGGTGGATATTGTTATTCCACTTTGCACATGTGGTCATGGAGGTTTGTAAAAGTTAAAGAGCTTGTTTATAGTCTCAAGAGAGTAACTGACAGAGCTGGGATGCAAATCTTTCTATATGATTCCAAGTTCAGTTATCTATAACACTCCTCTCCATGGTTCTTCTTAATAAATTATGGGCTCCTGGAATGCCAGATATGAGTGTGTCAAAGGACAGGAGGCAAGAGGGGACAAGTAAAATGTTGGGATGGCAAGGAATTCATCACGGTTAAAGCATAGAGAGTAAGAAGAGAAATCATGAGAAATGCACCTGAAGAAGAAGGCAGAAGCCGGATTAGAAAGGGACTATATAAACCATGTTAGGAAATGTAACCATTATCCTGAAGTCACAGGGTACCTTTCAAGTGAGTGAAAGAAGTAAAGTGCCATGATTGTACCAGTCCCAGGGATAGATGAGAGTGGTCAGAAAGAGGACAGGGTGGTAGAAACAAGACAGATTTGACTATTAGAAAATAGCAGTTGAAGTGATGGGCCGTGAAGTCTAAGATGGGCAAGAACCTGAAAGTGCCGAGGAGGTAGGAAGTAAAAAGAAAAAAAAACAGCCTAAGCAACAAAGGAGCAGGGCTTTTCACATTAAGGCCAGTGGTAGTATCAAGGGCTATATAAGGACCTGCTTAGTCCCATCAATAGAGTCCATTTGTTTCCTACTCCCAAAGCCAGGAGGAATAAGCATGCAAATAACAACAGTCTTATTGTAATACAAATATAGCTTTAAGACAACCCCCCCTAGGCACTTCTCCTTTCTAATCACATTGCTATCTTAAACCTTCCTATATTGAAATCTTGAAGATACCAGGATGAGACAGAGAAATAATGGCCAGGAAGGTGCATGGGGAATGAGGAGGAAAGCTGTCCCCTCTTGATCCTTCTGTAAATGAAGTGTAAGAGAATAAGCAGTTCCTTAGAGGGCAACAGAGGAAGTAGTAGCCTCCAGGATCATTAGGCCTTAGTTCACTGTTTTATTCAGCAAATATTTAAGTATCATGTATCAAGCATAGTTCGGTTAAGACAAGAGATAAAGGAAGCAGGACTCAGAGAATGAGGATCCAAGTGAGATTATTAACCACAGAGCTGAGTTTCAAAGGAAAAGGTAGAAAGTGCAAAGTTTTGGATAGATAAGGAAACAGTGGAAAAGTTAGAGTAAAGAGAGAACAGACCAGTGCAGGGATGAGGGTATACATTTGTGATGTGATCAAACATGCAGGAATGTGAGACTGGTAGAATAAGCTAGTCTCAGGGTTCCAGGTTTTGATTCAGGGAGAATGCCAATGAAAGTGGCCTTGAGGCCTCCAGTCAATGGTCTGTGAGAGTCGTTTCAGGCCCTGACTCAGAGGTCTGCATCAGAGTCTCCAAGAGCACAAGGTAAGCATGTCTTCAAACAAACTTGATTCTACAGTCACAGGCCCCTCAGGTTATGATGCTGATGTTTTCAACTCTTCATTTACTAGTATATCCGATCTGGGTCTATGCTTTAAATTCAATCACCCCAGTTTTCTCCTATTCTAGCCAAGTTTAGCAACTTGACTCTAAAAGCCTGCCGTCTCCACTGAATTTGATTATGTGCTGTCAGGAGAATTCATCTAATGCCTGCAGCTGTCCCAGCTCCTCTCCGGAGTGGGTTGGATGCCTAACCCGATTTGCAGACAGAGGGAAGGCAATGAGCCCTGGGGTAATCATTCGAGGAAACTGAGATGCTGCTCAGGGCTTAGATTTTCCAGACTCTGGTAAGGATACAAACAAAAATCAATTTGAGAAGGGCTCAGCAGGACAAATACATGAGGACTTTCAAATAACGCAAAG
>NW_006441955.1:2670549-2675909 GCF_000325575.1 Pteropus alecto
AGAGGGCTCGGGCTATGTGGGAGAAACGTCTCATTTGGAATGCACTTCTGGTTTTTTTTCTTATTTTCCTTATTATGTTTTCACTATGTCTCAGGCATGGTTTTAAATGTTTTATATGCATTATCACTTAATTGTCACAATAACCCTATGATCAAGAGGCTATCAACATCTCCTTTACATAGACAAGAAAAATGAAGCTCAGAAAGGTAAAATATCCCCTGAGGTTTCAAGGTTAGTAAGCAGCAGAACCTATATCAGATGCAGGCTGCTGCGACTCCGAAGTCTGTGCTCACAGTCACTATGTTATCTTGCCACCTGCCTTTCTCCCCTTGCCACACAACTCATAGGCTTACCTTCTGCTTCCAGAAAAATCTGATCTCACAGTACTCTCACCAGTAGTCTCCCTAAAAACTCAACTCCCTTTCCTCACATTTTAGTTTGGCTCAGAGCTCCCCTAGATTGCCTGTGGCTCCAGTTTCGTCAACTAGTTCTCCCACCTTGCACCTTGTATTTTATTTACATGAGCAACTTACAGTTTCATAACACAATTTTGTATCATGCCTCCAATACCTCTGTTTTTGTGTTTCATCTTCCTCCACTTGGATTGCCTCCCCTGCCATCTTACCTATTGAGTAAACTGCGACTCAGATGTGGCATATTATGGATTGTCAATAAAAGTTTGAATATTTTTTAAAAAATGAACTGATTAATTAACATGCTTTAAGGAATTCCATAAAAGTTCCTATACTGGATGTTAGGTTAGGTAAGGCAGCTTCTTGATTCCATTTAATACAGCTAGTCTGAGATATCAATGGAAGCCATGTAACAAAAATGATAATAATTATTTTAAAACTAATTCCTAATATATAAATATCATTAACCATGTGCTAAGCCATTTTAAGCACTTTATAATGGATTAATTCCTTTAATCCTCACAACAGTCCTCTGAAGTTATTCCTATTATTTCAATGATATGATAAAAATGAAGGTAGGGTAGGGGCAAGAATGCTTCTTCTTAAGAGAAGCAAGTTGTGCATGACTCTCTAGAAGACTCCAGAAAGAAAAGACTCTTAACACCTGATCCTGCCAGGGATACAGAAAGATCCCAAGACCTATGTACTCTCAGGACTCAGAAACTAAGTTCTGATCTAGCGCTTGAAACAAGCCATTATCTTATGTCCACCCTGGTAACGTGTGTGAGGGAGGCCTATAACTCAGATTCAGTTGTGTGTGTACATGTTGGTGAGTGATCACACACACACAGACACACATATGCATATGCAAGCATGCGTACATGTACATACTCAACACATTCACGATCATATATATATTGCCTTTCTATTATTGCCTCTATTTCATTATATTGCTTTGACTACATGCCTTTCTCCACTATTAGACTGAGCTCTCCTTGAGGGCAGGGACCATATGTTGTTCATCCTGGGCTCTGCAGAATCTACACAGAGCTTTGCATAGAGGAAGTGCTCAAAAATGCTCCTGGATTGAATAAATTAATATATTTTTTAGTGAACTTTAAGAGATTAACAAATTAGAGTAAACAATTTCAGCCACACCAATATATGTATATTGTGCCGTCTCTACGTGAAGCTATGAGTCATGTCCTGAATATACTGTTCTCAGAAACCGCCGTGCCTTTTTAAATGTTGTTCTGTCTGTCTTTAATTGCCTTTCCCATACTTTTCTACAAAGTGAATCCCTATGTAGAGAAGAGAGGCCCAGCTCATATGACACTTTTCTTCATAGTTTTTGTCAGCAACTTCAGGATGAACGAATTGCTCTAAATACTAATTGCAGACACTGCTGTGTTTCTGAGTCATCTCAAAATCAATAGCACTTAACATAGTGCTTGGCACTGAAGAGGAGTTCAAAGCATGTTTGTTGAATGAATGAGTGAGTGAATTTATGACTTAATGAATGAATGATTCCTTCCCATTTACCATCCTCTCTGCCTTCTCTCCAAAATGTCAGTCAATTTCCCAGTACATTGCTTTGAAGGTTACCTAAGTGCAGAGGAAAAAGGAGAAGCCCAGGAACTAATGGAGTACATAAGGCTTTCTAAACAAAACCTTCCCTAGCCCTCCTCAGAAGCCATGAACAACAGGTACCCTAATTTCCTCTCCAATCAAGCAGAAAATATGGATATGGACAGATGACTTCCAACCTCAGGGTCTTCTTTGACAGCAGACACACTTTTCTTCAAATTAGCAGAAAGGGAAATAAAGAATCCTTCTTTTTGGGTTGTAAGTCCTAAATGAAGTATGTAAAACAAAGTCACTAGAATACTCCAAAGGGATGTAACATATATCAAGCACCTCCTGTATGTCAATAATGTGCTACTTGTTTGATGTGGACTATTGTTTGACTGATAAACACATATTCTTACCACACCAAGGCTATGCTATTTGAAATTCAACCAAGAACTGCGATTGTAGAAACAGTCTCTTAGTTCCCCACCTTTTTCTACTCAAAGGCAGAAAGTAAACTGGCATCTAGTTTCCAAAGTATATTTGAAATTGAGGTAAGGTTTCATCCCTCTTCCCTTTTTGAGGGCAACTGAATCTCTGGATTGTCATCCATGCCAACACATGGCCTTTAGTTGACATTCGACTGGAACAACCCAGACCATCATGTGGTTTAAGTCAGTTGGCTCTTTTCTTTTCTTCTCTGGTGTCTGGCACAGCCAGGTGTCTGGCATGGATCTCCACACTATAAATCTACCCTCCCTAAGAAAACGGATCTGCTCCTAATTCCAATCCTATCTTTCCCCAAATAATTATAATAGTGCTCCTGTCACCAGCATATCTATTCTTATCTTTCTCCTCACTTTGTCACAGCTTAATCTCTTGGTGAGTCACAGGGAGGGGGAGAGAGAGAGTGAGGGAGCGCTCGAATACAGGCAACACATTTTTACACCCGGTGTCTAATCAGATTACCATCTAGTGGTGGGAGGAGAGAGACAGTGCCACATATTGCCAGGGAGTTTTTGATAACAAAAAGGCACTGCTTGATTTCTGAATTAACCTTTTTGTCCTACACACTCTATTGTTTATTTTTTAGAGTTTATTTTATATGTAGGATTTTTTTTTTTTTTTTGGTCTCTGCCTTCTGGAGAAGGACACCCACACACTGTAGCAGCAGCTGCTTCTATTAATTTCAAGCCATTAAAAAAATTAAAATTAAGCCTAATTACTCTGGATAGTTTAGAGCCCGAGAATAGCTGAGACTGATTATTCCCCCTGGTCATGAACAGTAACAATATTCCTACCTACGTGTGGCTGCTGGCAGAATGCTAATGCAGCCAGAAGCTCCAGGGACAGGCTCCTAGTGCAAGGAGAGACTCTAAGTCATGTATTCTGTCTTCTATAATCTAGATTCCTGAGAGGCAGTAAGAAGAAATCACTGGACTAGGTACTAAGAGTTGGATTCTAATTCAAACTGTAGTCCCTGGTCAGGATTCTTTCCCTTTTGGTGCCTCTGTGTAAAATGTGGCTACTAAAACGTGTCCCACTTAGGGTTGTTGCGACTCTTAGGTAAAAAGGACTGTGTTTTCAAAGCATTCATTTGCTGGGATATAGGATGGTGTATGAGCCCATATCAGAATGCTGGTGCGTTGAGATGGAGTGGCAGGCTATACAGCTGCAATGGTTTGCACTGAAGTTTTGTATCCAAGTTACTTTTTTGCTGCATCATGGGTGGAATAATAATAAAGATTCCAGCTGTGAAGTCACTAGACTGGAATCTCCTTGTAGTCCCCTTGCATAGACACTAGTGTACAGGAGGCACTCAACAAATATTTTGACTGAAGGAATACATAAGACAGGCAGAGCTGGATTTTGAATGAATAAGCAGATCTGTGTTCAATTCCAGCTTTGGATGTCTTTTAGAAATGTAATTATTATATAGTAGGAAGAATGTGGGCTTCCATTACATATCAGCCTTGTAGTTGGGGTCTTGGTTTCCACATCTATAAAATGAAAATGATATCTGGCTCACTGATTTGTTTTTAAGATTAGAAATGAGATTAGTACTGGATACATAATAGATGCTCAGTAATGGTAATTGATTATTGCCATGCTCTGTGTAATGGATAGTTAGCATTACACTATCTCTTGGTTCAGAATAATGAATTCCAAGTTAACACTAAGTGCACTTAGGATATAAACTGGACAGAGGAGGTAGTGTCAGGAAGAAAGGAAAAAGTGACAGAAATAGGGAACCATTTAAATACAGTCATCAAAGAAAATCAGCAGTTTCTCTTTCTGAGAGTTCTCAGACCTAATGTAATTAATATTTCCTTTTCAAGGAGGTGTGCTCTCTGACAAAACTAAGTGTGTCTGTCCAGATACCAAAAGGTGGTTAACTCTCTCAGGTCCCAAATAGTGATGGGAGAAGTATTCAAAGGCATTGCCCCTGCTGGCACTTGCTGTACCAGCCAATCATGCAGTAACCTACCAGATGCGTGGAGCCTTCAGGTCATGCATGGTGGGATCAATAGGAAATGTGGAAAATTACAGGTTAGGTGAATGTGAAATATGTTTGGGAAATAGAGACTGAGCAATCCTGTTTATAGAGAAATAGTCTCAGTGCTCTTGGCATATTTACCATATGGTACAAATCTAAAATGATTTGTTTTACTTTTTGGTTACACTTTACAAAAATATGTGCAATAAACCCTTTCACTAGCAATTAGCTCAAATAAAAAGTCCATGTTTGGGGAAAATTAAGTACTAATTTTCTATTTCTCATAAAATTCAGTGATGAATATGTAACTCATATAAAATGTTTGTCAGTACTTATGATCCACTGAAGAGGGTGTACTGATAACATGGCCACGTAAAAACCAGAAGACACAAATCTGCTAAGAAACATCAGCATCTACTTGATTTAATAGTTATTTTAAAAAAACTTATGCCCAAAGGCTGCAATTTACACATGTAAAAACAGAAGCATTAGCAGAATGATTGAAATAATTTTAGAACAGTCATGTACTCTAGATGAAAAGCTACACACAAGAGTGATATGTAGTATCACTTGTTATTTAGAGTACATGACTGTTCTACTAAAATAATTTCAATCATTTTTTAATTCCAAGTTTTCTTGTATATAAAGTAGTAGCTGTTAATGTCTTTTCTCTATTAGCAGAAGAACTAAAACCAGCGGTGTCATCAGATGTTTCAAATAGAAAATAATTTAATTTAGTTCCAATGTAATTCAATTATTTTTATTCAATTCATGGACTCATAGTCAAGCTTTTGGAAAATCATTCTGTTGAGGTAAAATACTGCCGTAATGCGCAATAATGCTGCTAATGCAGTAAAAAAAAAAAAAAAAAAAATCAAAAT
>NW_006441955.1:2676507-2708505 GCF_000325575.1 Pteropus alecto
TGGGCACTCAACAAATATTTTTACTGAAGGAATACATAAGACAGGCAGAGCTGGATTTTGAATGAATAAGCAGATCTGTGTTCAATTCCAGCTTTGGATGTCTTTTAGAAATGTAATTATTATATAGTAGAAAGAATGTGGGCTTCCATTACATATCAGCCTTGTAGTTGGGGTCTTGGTTTCCACATCTATAAAATGAAAATGATATCTGGCTCACTGATTTGTTTTTAAGATTAGAAATGAGATTAGTACTGGATACATAATAGATGCTCAGTAATGGTAATTGATTATTGCCATGCTCTGTGTAATGGATAGTTAGCATTACACTATCTCTTGGTTCAGAATAATGAATTCCAAGTTAACACTAAGTGCACTTAGGATATAAACTGGACAGAGGAGGTAGTGTCAGGAAGAAAGGAAAAAGTGACAGAAATAGGGAACCATTTAAATACAGTCATGAAAGAAAATCAGCAGTTTCTCTTTCTGAGAGTTCTCAGACCTAATGTAATTAATATTTCCTTTTCAAGGAGGTGTGCTCTCTGACAAAACTAAGTGTGTCTGTCCAGATACCAAAAGGTGGTTAACTCTCTCAGGTCCCAAATAGTGATGGGAGAAGTATTCAAAGGCATTGCCCCTGCTGGCACTTGCTGTACCAGCCAATCATGCAGTAACCTACCAGATGCGTGGAGCCTTCAGGTCATGCATGGTGGGATCAATAGGAAATGTGGAAAATTACAGGTTAGGTGAATGTGAAATATGTTTGGGAAATAGAGACTGAGCAATCCTGTTTATAGAGAAATAGTCTCAGTGCTCTTGGCATATTTACCATATGGTACAAATCTAAAATGATTTGTTTTACTTTTTGGTTACACTTTACAAAAATATGTGCAATAAACCCTTTCACTAGCAATTAGCTCAAATAAAAAGTCCATGTTTGGGGAAAATTAAGTACTAATTTTCTATTTCTCATAAAATTCAGTGATGAATATGTAACTCATATAAAATGTTTGTCAGTACTTATGATCCACTGAAGAGGGTGTACTGATAACATGGCCACGTAAAAACCAGAAGACACAAATCTGCTAAGAAACATCAGCATCTACTTGATTTAATAGTTATTTTAAAAAAACTTATGCCCAAAGGCTGCAATTTACACATGTAAAAACAGAAGCATTAGCAGAATGATTGAAATAATTTTAGAACAGTCATGTACTCTAGATGAAAAGCTACACACAAGAGTGATATGTAGTATCACTTGTTATTTAGAGTACATGACTGTTCTACTAAAATAATTTCAATCATTTTTTAATTCCAAGTTTTCTTGTATATAAAGTAGTAGCTGTTAATGTCTTTTCTCTATTAGCAGAAGAACTAAAACCAGCGGTGTCATCAGATGTTTCAAATAGAAAATAATTTAATTTAGTTCCAATGTAATTCAATTATTTTTATTCAATTCATGGACTCATAGTCAAGCTTTTGGAAAATCATTCTGTTGAGGTAAAATACTGCCGTAATGCGCAATAATGCTGCTAATGCAGTAAAAAAAAAAAAAAAAAAAATCAATATTAACGTTAAAATTACAAATATTTTGTTATGATAATGAATATAAATTTTGGTAAAAACAATATACGTGTGAAATCAACAAACCTATGGAGTAGAAATTTATTTTAAATTGGTTTGAGATGTCCATAAAATTATAATTGCATTCAAAGAAGTTTTATTTTCTACGTTCAAAATAAGAACCATAGTTCTCAAAATTTACACAAAGAGAACTATACAAATTTTTACAAAGCTAACACTAAACCACATGCAAAAAAATTTTTTAAGTTTCAGAAAGGTAGATCATGCTTATTTTCTTTACTGTCTGCTATCAACGGGATTTAGAGATTCTGAGCCTTTAAAAAACTGCTTTGTTAATCAACATTAATTTTGCTTTTGTTGTTGTTGTTAATGAGACCTCTAAATGAGAACAAACCTTTGGTTGCATTTTGTTCAAAATCAATTGGAAATCTTTAATCAAATATTCAGCAAATGAAGTACTAAAGTATTTCAGCTTTTAAAGCTTATATCAAATTGCAATTATTGAAAACAAAGCTTACAAACAAGAAGATATGACATCTATCTCTACAAAAGCAAAGGAAGAACTGCACAAATGAAATGATAAAAGCACAACTAAAGTACAAAATTTAATTCTGAAATGTAGTTTAGGAGGAGAATTTTTCGATGAAGTTCCTATTTTTAATTGGATATTTATATGCTATACAAGAGTGGAATAAAATTTAGAAGGCTTACATTTTGTAGCATCTGCATTTGATGAAAATTTTTAAAAATCAAGAAGTACCTTATTTGACAAAACTTGTTTTATAAACAAAAATGCATCCAAGAAAATTTCTCTGAAGGGAGTAAACAAGATAGTAACTATAAAAACATTTACACTAAAATGTTTGTAAATTTCAATACTAAAAAGCTTATAACTGAGAATGTCCTGTATTTAGAAGAGTTTACTCTAAGTTTATTAGATGCCTCAGTAACTATAGAGATAATGCTTTTTATTGAAGAATATTGTGATCTACAAAGAAGAATCAGTTGAATGTGTCAACAATTTCAAACTTATTAACCATAAAATGCAATTCTGAAGAAGACCGAAGGCATTGTCATCAAAAACTAAAATAAAACCATATTAGAAAAAAATATTCTTCATAAAAATACTAGTAACATAATATTAGATATATATGTAGCTAAAAAACTGATTGAAGCATGTGAAAGTATGCCAAAAATAACTACACTAACTTTAAGAAAATATGTTTTTCAAAAATTTTGCTTTAATGTACATGATGTATATTAATTTTATTTTCAGAACAAATTTTGATTTAGAAAAATAATTGTTTTGTTAAATACAATATAATGGAATTACTGGTGATCAATACATATTTTTTAAAATATACAAAATCTTAATTTTAGTTTCCCTATTCACTTTTAGTTGGGATGATAAATTATATGGTCCTATCTATATGCCAACCTGATTGCTCCTCCTAAATGTCTCAAAGTTACCTCAAATTTAAACCAATTATAACAGATCTCCTGACCTCCTGCAAATCTGCCTTTCTGAAAGTGCTCCCGGAGCGCCAGCAGCGTAATCGGTTAGTGGGGTACTTAAATGAAAGAACTCCCAACTCAATAAATAGCCTACAATCCCCATCCATCCAACTGGCCAAGCCAGAAACTTCAGTCTTCCTCTCTTTCGCCCTTTTCTTCCTTTTTTCTTTCAATAAATATTGCCTGAGAGTTTCCCATGTTGGCATTTTCTCAATGGTGAGGAAGCAGAAGTGAAAAAAAAAAAAAAAAGTAACTCCATACTTTAATGGAAATTAAATTCTAGTGAGAGAGATAAATAAATTAATATATAATGCAGTGTAAGGTAAAGATGAGTGTAATGCATACAAATAAAGCAAAGTAAGGGGATAGAGGGTGATAGATGGGGAAACTAAATTTTCTCAGATATATATATCTGAGAAAATAGTGTTCCAACAGGAACAGTGGGTACAGAGGTCCAAGGGCAGGAATAAGCTTGGTGTGTCTCTAGGAACAACAAGAATGAGGTGGTGACTAATAGAAAATTAATTAGAAAGGGAGAGAGAGGACCAGATTATACAGCCTTGCAGGCTTTGATAAGAGTTTTGTGAGAAGCCACTGTAGAGAGACTGATAATGATGAAATGATTTGTTTTACATTTTAAAAGGGGTTCCTGAGTAGAGAAGTAGTCTGTGGTGGGGAGGAAGAGAATGAAAGCAAGACCATTTGAGTAGCTATTTCAGTGGTCCAGGAAAGAAATAATGATGGGTTAGGTTAGGGCAGAAGCTGTGAATGTGGTAAGAAGTTATGAGATTTGGAATCGATTTTGAAGGTAAAGACTATAGGATTTGCTGATGGATTGGATATGAGATGTGAAAGTAAGAGAAAAGTCAATAATGTTACTTTTTGGCCTGATATCATTTACTGAAATTTTTACATGCCCCATCTTACTAAAATCTTTAAATTCTATCTTCAAAAGCTATCTCCAATCTGTCTACTTGTCTGTATTTCCATATTTTTGCTAGTTTGCTGAAAAAGTCCCCTACCCTGCTCAGCTTCTTTTTTTCTCACTCTGCCCCTTTCCAATCCCTTCTCCACATAGCCTTTTCAAAGCTTAATTGGATCATGTCACTTCCTGGATTAAAACTCTTCCACAATTTCCAATTATGCTGGAATGAAATCCAAACTCTTTAAAATGACTTTTTTTACTTCCTCAGATGAACCAAGTTTATAGTCTATATCTCAGGACCTTTAAATACTTTCCTTCTAGTTATCCTGTTCTCCACACCAACTCCCTCTCTTGCCTAGCTAACTTCTACCTTTCGTTTTTGTTTTAGATCAAATGTTATCTTTCCTATCGCCACCTAAATTAGATTCTGTTGTTAGTTTCCCTCGAAGCCACTAGGTCCTTTCCCTCAAAACACTACCTCAATTTACAATTATATATGTATTTGTGCTCGTTTGCTTATAGTTTATATTTCCAACTAGGTTGCAATTTCTCAGTGGGTAAGGATAATATCTGCTTTTTGTTCACCAATGAAAAACCTGGCATCTGACACAGTACTTGACACATGGTAGACTCGTAGTAGATGTTTTTGATGTGAATGGAGTAAATATACACGGGTGAGGAGACAATAACATAGAAGTAAGGCTGATTGTCAGTGGTCTGCTTGGGACAAGAAGTTCTAAAGCCACCACTGGCTAGTGGGATCCCAGCAGAAAATCTGGGGTAGGGGAGGGTATTGTGGTGGAGGGGCTTCTAAACTGCTCTATAAATTAGATTTTACAAGAGCTTCATACAGTGCTTCTCTCAGAGTAAAGAAAGGTATTGATCATCCAGACAAAGGCCTCTCCTCTCCATTCTCATTTAATGTAATATCCTGGTTTCTTTCTGGTCCTGTTTCCTATTCTTTCTGAATTTTTTCCTACTTTTCCTTCCACCATCATCAAATCAGAGTTTTTAAGCAAAAAGAGCCATTGTCACTCAACCCTACCATGTAAGGAGCCACCGTAAGGTCTTCTAGACTTTAAATATGGAGCTCAGCCTTGTTCACTAAGATGGGGACTCTCATCACAATGGCCTCCCAATACAGAGTGGTTACAGACTTCTCCCTACACTCCCTGAGTGGGGTACTATAGGACAGGCATTACCAAAATGGGTGGGGTGGAAAGAGTAATAGTAGACAAAAAAAAAAAAAAAAAAGGAAATAGGACCATCTGGAGCACTGACTGGTTTATCATCTCCTCCCTACCCACACCACCATCACCACCAAATTCTAGCACAGGGAGTAAGCACCTGTTTCCTAAGTGAAATAAACTGAGACCCCAGTGGAAAGACTGAGGAACAGATCATGAGAATAGATTCAAGTGACCTGGAGTCCAAAGAAGCTAGGAAATGACCTAAATTCCAAGTTGCCAGATCCAGGGAGCTTAGCCAAAAAGCAAAGTGAAAAATGATCTGGTCCAAAAACTAGGTTTCCAAGCTCAGAAGGGTAGGAAATGAGAGACAATGATTTTGGAGCCAAGACTGAGGTAGCAGCTAAGGAGGTAGACTGCCAAGGAGAAAACTGTGGATGGAGAGGAGCAGAGGGCATGGGTAACAAGTAATTTTCAGCTCTTCAGGGCACAAAGTCTCAAGTGGATGAAGATGTGATCAGAATCAGTGAGAAGGAGGATAGTAGGATAACAGCAGAGATGATATATATACCAGGTTCCAAACCAGGTCACATGGAAATTATTCTTTCCTATTATGATAAAGGAATCGGAAGTGAAATCTACCCTACCAGGAATTAAAGTCTGGTGTAAATATATGGGGAGCAGAATGAGAATCGTGAGATATTTTCTAGGATGCCAGTCTCCAGACAGTGGATGTGGAAGCCAAGCCACGTCATTGCTCACATGAAAAGTGATAATGACTTGATGACCTGTGAACACATAAGGAGTGGTAGGCTACAAGGTACGAGATTGGAGCTGGGGAGGTAAATCTGATTGAAAAACAAAGACTGAGATATGGCACAGCCCTGGAAAGGTCTGATACAGAGAAGGTAAGTCTTTCTTAATTGCCAGAAGAATTACTGTAGTAGTATGACAGCTACAAGATACTAGCAGGATAAATTCAACAACAAATATCCAGTTATCCGTCTTAGAACCAGTGGGAGGATAGGACTGGAGACTGACACAGGAGTCAGATATGCAGTTAAAGCAGAGGTCCATCATCCTGGATAGGAGGCCGAGTCAGGTCAGGATTTAGTTGTGATTCTGGAAAAAAATCCTGGGATTTGGAGGAAATTTCATCTCTTTGCCAGTGCCTCTTACTCACTGTCTGCAGGACAGAACTGAGCCCCCTACATGGCTGAGACTAAGTCTATAGGTGAGCTGAGCTGTGAAACTTTGGGAGCCTACTAACAAGTGCCTACTATGTCAGTCTGCTAGGTCTAGAGCTACTTATCTTTGGTCTCACTTCCTCTGGGAAGTCCTCCCTCTACCTACTCTAGTTATGCCCCTTCCCTCATCTCTGTGATACCTGTATTACCCTATGATAACATGCATCATACTTCATTATAGCTCAATATCAGTCTTCTTCTTTCCATTAGAGTGAAGCCATGGCTCTATTTGCACATCGTAAAGCCCTAGAGGCTAACCCAAATCTAACAAGTAGTAATCACTAAATAAATAATTTTTACTGAATGAATGAGTGAATGAGAGTGTAAAGTCAGGGAGTAGTAAAAGGTGAGTTTGAAAAGTAAGGTAGGGGCAGATCACATAGTATCTTATAGGCTATGTTGTAGAGTAAAGACTGACCCTAAAAGAAGTGAAGAGCCACTAATGGATTTTACGTATATTCTCAAGTGATCCCCTATACTCAAAGGTCATCGACTCCTAAGGGGGCACTGGCTATACTACACAAGTTCGCCCCCTCACAATGTAACTGGTTGCTATGCTGATTCATGGAAGTTAGCTATGACATTTTGGTCCTCGTCACATGAAAGACAGTATGTCTAAGTCAATTCTCAGTACCCATCATCTGCCCGCGAATGGCAGGTTCTTTACTACACCATTGATCTTCACAGTTAGAAATTATGTGAAAAAGCTTTTATACTTCAGTGGACTTATTAATCTTAGAAACTCTGAATTCATGTATTTCACAACCTGTCACTTTTCAGGGTTATTATGTTAATTAAAATAATAAAATGGACTCAATAAAGAGCTTTTGGTAATTGAAAAGAGTAAATGAACTTTGCAAGCCATCTACTAGCTTCCTGAAATTTGGGAACCAGAAGTATAGAAGGTGAGAAACTCTTTTATTTTCTTCCAATAAGAAAATCTTTGAAAGATTCTCTTTGTAATCTATCTGGGAGGTCTATAAACTCTTTATACTGACACAACTACACACTTTTATAGAAAGATGGGACTTCAAAGATTATGCAGTCCTGTGACTTTTAAACACTTTTTAGTTTTTTCAAAAGTGCTTTCTTCAAAAGCTAGCAGAGAAGTACAATATGCATAAACCAAACAAACAGATAAACAGAATTCTGATGGCAAGAAACAGGGCAAAGAGGGATTGGGCTTCATTTGGGTTTGATCTTGTTCAACCTTTTCATTTTCTAACTGCAGCCTACAGCAGTAAATGACTTGGCCAAAGCCACGCCGGAGATTAGAGAGAGAGCTGAGAACTACTCGTCCAATTATATTTATTTTGTTCATTCATCAAACAATTGTTTATCAAGTGTGGGTCCTGATGCTGAGGATAAATGAGTGTACAACAAAGTTCCTGTTTTTATGGGAGAGAACAAATAGACAAATACACATATATGACAGGCAGTGATAAGTGCTAGGAAGAAAAAAAGGCAGCATAGGAAATAGAAAGTAAGGAGTGCGGTGATAAGCTGGTTATACGGGGTTGTCAAGGAAGGCCTTTCTGATGAGAGAAAATCTAAATAAAATGACGGAGTGAACCCAGTGGATTTCTGGGGGAAGGGTGTTGCAGGCAGAGGGAACAGCAAGAGCCAGTGATGTTTCCTTGCTGCTCCTTCTCCTCCAGGACAGAGCACCTACTAGGTGCCAGGAATTCCATTAGCACCTTTACATGCATGGAGGCTTGGAGCATTAGTGAGAAAACAGATGTTAGAGGCAAACAGATCTGGTTTGAGATCCAGGTTTTTCCAGGCAATTGCCTTATCCTCTTTTATCTTCAATTTTCTGATTTTTTAAATGGCAATAATATTATTTTTCTTGCAGATCTGTTCAAAGGATCTAATAAGAAAATACAAATAAAGCTCCTGACATACACCAGTTGGGCACTATTAGTGTCATTTATTTCACTTTATTTGAATGGAAGATACTTATTGCAGTGGGCTTAAGTGAATTTTGGCTGCTTGGCATCTATTTCTTTTTCCTAAGAGCAAACTATTTTCTATACTTAAATGACACCTTCTTCATTGGGTACAGTTTACTGGAGTCACAGGAGAGGCCTTGCTGTCACAGGAGAGGCCTTGCTGTCCCATGCCAAAGCACATACCTCTATCTGGGCTAAACAGATATGACCTCCATGGAATCTGTATCTTGAATAGAGAGAAAATAATGAAAGACTTGGCATTCCCTCATGTCCTGACCAGATTGTTCCACTCAAAGGCCATTATCATGGCTTCCCCTTCCTGATGCTAAGGCTTGTCACTTCTTGCTCACCCTCAAGTCCAAGTCTCTCTCCACTACCTATTGATTCTGTAAGTCCCTAATATCCTTCAGATGCATTTACTTTTGCCTTAGTTAGACAGAACAGACTTCTATTCTTAGTAATTTATATACGTATACATAACCAACTTAACTGGAGACAATGAAAACACTCCAACATAAGGAGTATTTGTCTTCTAGATAATTAGAATTATATTGTTGAACAATAATGTTGACAAAGAAATTTTGAAGTATGTATAGTCCTTGCAACTCATTTACCTCATTGAAAAGCAATTTCTCCATCTAAAAAACAAGAAAATTAAAAAAACGAAACAAGATTAAACTAACATATTCAAAAGGTCTTTACAGAATTGAAATTCTAGGATTCCAAAGTCTATGCGAATATGATTCTAAGAATTTCATTATAATGTTATTAGTCTTATATCTTCAAAGCTTTAACCAAAGACCACGTAAGGAAAACTTTTCAGATTATACGATAGCCTCAAATCATACTACGTAAGCAGTTGCCTACTTCACTTCTATGTAGGGGCAGGTCAGACACTCAACTGTTTCTTGGGTGAATTAAGAAAATAAGAGTGCAGTAGGGGAGATGTGGACGGTGCACTGAAAGATGCCATTTAAGATGACATAGTTAGTCAGCAGCAGCAAGTCAGGGCTTGAACTCCAGAGGATAACGCTTAAACAGAATACAACCCTACTAGTAATGTGGACAATCACAGGAAAGATAGGTGGGGTGATCAGAGAAGGATTCCTGAAGAGGGTGGCTTCAAATCGAATCTTGACAATAAGTTAAAATATGGTTTCTGGGAGGAAAGATTTCTCAGACAGGGGGAGTGTATGTGAGAAGGACCAGAAATGAGAATGCACAAGATGTATTCAAGGTAACTGGGCCATGTAGCTGAAGCATATGTTTTATGTGGAAATCATTGATGAGGAGTCTGAAGAGGAGACTGAACCCAGTTATACAGGTTTGGGAGGTGTCTGAATGTCAGACTAAGGAATATCATCAATCAAATGTATCATATATATGCTTTCTCCAAGTAACTTTTCCTGTGTTGCTTCTGCATCCTCTGCCTTGCCTACCATGGCCCCAAGGGAGGAAGAAGATCCAGGTAGTGTTATCAGAGTCCACATAATGGACTTCGGTGCAATGTTAGCTAAGATGGAAGAAATAGGTAGATTCCTTTTCCAGGCAGGACTATTGAACAGCAGCCAGCTTCATGTCAAAAGCTCTCACAACTAGCTCAATTCTTTCTGAGTTCTAGGGGGGATCTTGAACTAGGTCTGATTTGGGGGAGGGCATTGGAAAATGGTAAGTTTAAGAAGAGGAGGGCTGTGACAGTAGAGTGCATAGGGAGGCCAGGCATTTCATCCTAACCTGGTTTTCTGTCTTGAAGCATAAGACTGAGAAAGGGTTCTGCAAGCTGACAAGTTATTGCAATCGGGGAAAAAAGAGAAAAAAAATAAATCCCTTGGAGTAGAGACAAAGGTGATGGGATCAAGAGGCAAACGGAAGGAGAGTGGCCTTAATGGAAGATTTATTAGAGATCATGGCTTGCATCAGTCCCAAAGGTAAGAATGACTAGGAAAATAAATTCAGCAATGGTTCCTGCCCTCTGGGCTGAGACTTTACAGAATGTGATATTTCTCAAAAATGAGTCTCAGTCCACCCTAAGGATTCCAGCTTGCCGAAGATGGATTCCCAGCATTGTGAATTCGTATTGGGGGAGTAATGGTGGAATGAGTGAGAACTTTGTTTTATCTGGCTTAGTTTTTGTCAGAAATTGCATCTCTCTTTACTTGAAAAACAGCTGGAATGTAGCTGTACCAATGCCCATGTCACTGGGAGGAGCAAAGACTCAGCTAATCAACAGTGCTTCTGAATGCCCAGGAGCCACAGATGTAACCCACAGAAAATAGAACTGCAGCCTGCCTATGAGGTTAGTATGCCCCACCTGGCCACTTCCAATTTCAAAATTTCATTAATTCTTAATTTTCTTAGAGAAAGACAATAAAAGCAGCTCTTTATGGACAATGCAAAACTCAAGCACATATTCAGCACCTTCTCTGTGCAAGCACTTCTCTAAAGTACTAGAAATTTGAAGATGAAAAAGATATAACCCTGTCCCCCATCTCAAGAAATTCATCTTGCAAGAAACACAGGCATCCTGACCACAATAAGAAGCCTTCCTTTCTGTCTGACTTACTTTGCAATAGAGTTGCGTGCACATGCAATGGGACCACAGAGAAACCGTGTGCGAGATGGCCAGGCTATTCAGATCCATTTAAGCTAGTCCTGAATGGATGGATGGTTAAGACCTCACCAAGGGATGAAGGAATGATGAAAGAATTTCTCAACAGAGAAAAAAGCATGAGAAGATGGAGCTGAATTTTTCATAATGTTTAAGGAAATGGGTTTTTTTTTTTCCCACTTAATACTTTGATTTTTCAATTACACTTAACATACAATATTGTATGGTTTCAGGTGTACAAGATAATGATTAGATATTTATATACCTTATGAAGTGATCACCTCAATAAGTCTAGTACCCATCTGACAACATAAATAGTTATTACAATATTATTAACTATATTCCCTATGCTGTACTTTATATCTCTGTGACTATTTTTATAAGTGGCACTTGTACTTCTTTTTTTTTGCTTATTATGTAGTGATGTTACTCTATCACCTTATAAATGTTAATTGTTTTAATTGTCACAAAAATCCAGTAAGGTGGTATTCTTAATATCCTCACTTTGCCAATGAGGAAACTGTGAGGCAGAGAGGTTAACTGTCCAATTCACTGATGTAATGAGTGATGGAGCCAGGATCCAAACTAAGGCAATCAGGATTCAGAATCTATATCCTATGGCCCCTACAGTAGATATTGAATGAGTGACAATACTACTATTAATAATGGCTGCCTATTCTGATAAAATAAGCTTCTTTCATAGGTATCTCCTGGCTCTATAATTCTATGGTTCTCTACTTGTTCCAAGTATTGAAAGTGAACTGACTAGTAGTGTTCATGTATCTAGCTAATGGGAGAATCAGAACCAGACTCAAGTTCTCTTTGTGCTTTACTCAATGTTCCTTCTAGTATATCACTCTTACTGGGTATGTAGAGATTGAATTATTGTGATATATGACCATTTTTTAACTCCATAACAATAACTTTCTTGTGTTTCAACCTAATATGTGAGAATGAGAGTAGCTCTTTCTTCCCCACAATGATATAGCATTCTCTGTTGATAAAATGAGGAATAATTAATTGGAGATAAATGTTCCTTTTTTTGAGGAGTTAACATTTTTGCCAAACTTTTTACAAAACATATGGCATGTAGTGTGTGACTGTCAGGACCTTTGTATCTGAATCTGCTCCCTGGAGCACATCTGTCCAGAGGAAGGTTATTGAGATCTTATCTTTTTGAATTGTTGGTTTTTCAAATAATATATCTCCAGGAGACCAACTGGTTACCAGGTTGTTGCATAGAGTTCATTCTTATACTTGCCAACACAAATAATAAAGCTACGTAACGTGTTTCTAGTGCCACAGCTCAACCAATTCTTAAATACAGATACAGAATACAGCTTAATGTAGGCAGCTGTCACAGTTTCAACTTAAAACCAGTTCTTCCTCCAATTTCTCTTAATCTCATATTTTTAGTTGGTTCTTTCATTCCTTGGTCTGTTTCTTATTTATTTTTTGTTTGTTTATCTATTTATTTTGTTAAATGTATTTTAGTGGTGTTGATAAATAAAATTATATAGGTTTCAAGTATATAATTCAATAATACATCATATGTATATTGCATTAAGTGTTGACCGCCCATAGTTAAATTTCCTTCTGTCACCATATATTTGACCCCTTTTACCTTTATCTACCTCCCACCCCCTCTTTTCCTCTGGTAACCACTAATTCACTGTCCATGTCCATGAGCCTCTGTTTGTCTTGTTCGTTTGTTGCTTTCAGTTTATATCTCACATATGAGTGAAACCATATGGTTCTCAACTTTTTCTGTCTGACTTACTTTGTTTAGCATGATAATCTCAAGATCTGCTCATGTTGTTGCAAATGGCAGTATGTCATCTTTTCTTATGGCCAAGTAATATTCCATTGTATATATGTACAACATCTTTATTCAATCATCTCTCGAAGGGCACTTCGGTTGTTTCCATGTCTTGGCCACCATGAGTAATTAATCTCATTTTTTACCACCACCACTTCCCACCACATAATACTTTCCAATTCTTTCTATTCTACCTACATGGTTTTCTGTTACCCTCATAACTTCTTTCCTATGCTCTTGCAGCAGCCTTATAACTGCTCTCTGGGCTCCTCCCTCTTCAATTCACCTATCACTTTGTTGTCATACTAAGTTTCCTAATACATGCTCTGTTCATATTATTTTTATGTTAGAAAAGCAATCAATCAGTGATTCTCCACTGATTACCAAGGACAATGTTTTGCCTGATATTTGAGGCCATCTATTTTTCAGTCATGACACACTTTCCACTTTTATTTTCCCTACTCACCTGCTTGGGCCAGACTTCTCACTTTACCCAGGTATGCCTATATTTTCTCACTTCTATGCTTTTGCTTCAGTTCCTGCCCTAACCCATCAGTGTTATACTTACTTTTCAAGTCTTCAGTTGAGTGCCATTTACTAAAGCATAAAGGACACTCTCTACTTGACCTCTTAATTGGGATTAATAAACCCCTCCTCTGAAATCTGTGCATTTTCCCCCGTCTTTAAGAAACTTCCCATGTTTTCTTTTTTATGTCTGAAAGTTTCTTGAAAAGAGTGACTCTGCCATTAACTTTTCAATCCCCAACATGTATCTTACACATAGTTAGCAACAATAAATAGTACAAGTATGAATGAATGAATAGTATATTCACTCCCCCCAAATTTTCAAGTCTCCTTTAAGAATTCCCATGTTATGGGCCTTTCTTTCTGAATTTCCCAAAGTTCTCATAATAGATGTAATAATACATGAGCTCTAGCTGTGTTGACTATTGCAAAGAGAAACCCATGGTAATAAAATGTTCATGTTAGAGATTGGACCCCAAGCACTGAATAACTGTTTTTAGTTTATACACTAATATATTTGGCCATCTTTTATTTTACATATTATTCACCTGTCACTCTGAAATTTTAGATTATTTCTGTCCTTTTTGCTTGTGTGCACATTATTACTTTCCCTGAATCCCTTTTCTCTACCTGCCTTTCTTTTTTTAAATTTTCTTATTTCTTTTTTTATAATTTTTATTTTTCAATTAGAGTTGACATTCAATATTATTTTATAGTAATTTCAGGTGTACAGCATAGTGGTTAGACATTTGTATAATTTATGAAGTGATCCCCTCGATTAGTCTAGTACCCACCTAGCTCTACACATAGTTATTACATTATTGACTATATTCTCTATGCTATACTTCATACCCCTGTGACTTTTTTTTAATAACCAGCAATTTGTATTTCTTAATCCTTTTCACCTTTTTCACCAATCTCTCCAACCCCCCTCCCATTTGATGACCATCAATGTTTCTGGAACTATGAATTTTTTTTATTTTGTTTGCTTTGTTTTTTAGATTCCACATACAAGTGATATCATGTGGTATTCATCTTTCTCCGTCTGATTTATTTCACTTAGCATGACACCCTGCAGGTCCATCCATGTTGTTGCAAATGGCAAGTTTTAATTCTTTTTTTATGACTGAGTAATATTCCATTGTGTGTGTGTGTGTGTGTATTGGATAAAGAAAAAATTATATATATATAATTATATTATAATTATAATTATAATATAATTATATATATATAATTTTTTCTTTATCCAATCATTCATTGATGGACACTTAGGTTGTGTTCATATCTTGGCTATTGTAAATAATGCTGCAATGAATACAGGGGTGCATATGTCTTTTTGAATTAGTGTTTTGAATTTCTTCGGCTAAATATCCAGAAGAGTAATTGCTGGGTCATACGGTAGCTCAAATTTTTAATTTTTTGGAAAAGCACTAATTTTTTGAGGAATCTCCATACCATTTTTCATAGTGGCAACACCAATTTGCATTCCCACTAACAGTGTGCGAGAGCTCTCTTTTTCCCACATCTTCACCAATGCTTGTTAGTTGTTGAATTATTGATAATAGCCATTCTGACAATTGTGAGGTGATGTCACACTATGGTTTTGATTTGCATTTCCCTGACGATTAGTGATATCAAACATCTTTTCATGTGTCTGCTGGCCATTTGGATGTCCTCTTTGGAGAAATTTCTATTCATGTCCTCTGCCCATTTTTTAATCAAATTATTTGTTTTTTTGATGCTGAGCTGTATGAGTTCGTTATATGTCTTGGATATCAATCCCTTATCAGATATACCATTTGCAAATACCTTCTCCCATCTGGTAGGTTGCCTTTTTGTTTTGTTGATGGTTTCTTTTGTTGTGATAGAGCTTTTTAGTTTGATGTAGTTAGTATATCAGATCTTTTCACACACATGTTAAAAAATTTCTAGTGCTTTTCCATTGCATATTGGGGGAAAAAAAGGTTAAACTCATCACCATGATGGACTTACACTTCACCTGGCACTGCTTTCTTTTCTCCTCTGCTCTAGCCCATGGGCCTACTTTCTGTTCTTTAAATACATCAAATTTATTTTTATCCCAAGGCCTTTTCATTTGCTATTCCCTCTTTTTTGAATGCTCTTCCCTCAACTCCTTCTTATCTCTCAAATCTCATCCCAGATACTATCTTAGCAAAAGGTCTTTCTGGACCACTTAATTTAGATTAGACCCCTAACTGCAGTCACTCTCATTCCTGTTTTATTTTCTTCATAGCACTTGTCACCATCTGAAATTTTGTTTCTTTCCACTATATAAGCTCCTTGATGGCAGATACTCTGTATCTACCTCTTCAGTGCCTAGAAGTTCCTTGCGCAAAAGCAAAATTGAATATATGAATTCAAGGTGATAAGAACCTTGCATCAGTATGTAGGACACTCAATAAAAGCAAGTAATAGATATAAAAGTAGGTAAGATTAATAGTGGTGATCATCATAGTAATAATATCCACCAATTAACGGGCATTTTCTGTGTGCTGGGCCCATATTAAGCGCACTACCTTGTTTAACCTTTACGGAAATCTTGGGATATAAGACCTATTTAGCCCCCTTGTAAAGATATTTGAGATTTAGAGAGGAGTTCAGTAATATACTGATGTTTTTGTTCCTGAATAAAAGAACTAGAATTTGAACCCAGTCTGTCTGACTCCAAACACCAAAATTTAACAGTGCAATAGAGAGGGGTGATTGAACTACAATTTCCCTCAAACCATCTCAGAACCTTGGCATCTCCAACATCTTCTACAAATGTATGAGTACATATGAGTTTATCATTCTAAGAGAAATGCCTTTCAGGGCAAATTGAGGGGACAAGTCAAAACTAGTAGTAGATCTCAAATCTTGCCTTCTGGTAACCATGGATTCTCTCTCTACTTAAACTCCATGTACATTCACCTTGGATAAAAACAAACAAAGAAACAAACAAACCAAAAAAAAAACTCAGCCAATATATCCACTTTTACATTAAAACTCTAGTAATATTGGAAAAAATCTATTTGCTTTAGCTCAAATGCTTGAATAGAAAGGGATCAATTCAGTTAATTTCCTGGACCTTTGACCTCATGATGGCCAAAATGACATTGTATGTATTTGTAGTTCTAGGTCCAAAATTAATTCGAAGTGCCTTATAGAAATATATATAAATATAAATAATAAACGAGAGGAAATGAAGACAAGAAATAGTGGGCCAGAAAATAAAACAAAGTTTGAAGTAAGGTTAGGAAAACAAATGGATACCACAAAGTCCTGTGCACTCATTAGAAGTAGCTCATTTAAATTTGAGCTTCCTAGTAGCCAAAGCAAAGAAGGAACTATAACCAGTCATATAGTTTATAATTTCTTTTTTTAAATCTAGTTGGTTGGGACAAAATTAAGCCAGTTACAATTTTTCCTGGTCATGAGACCTGACAAATTTTTCTCATGCTTTTATAAATGTTTTCTTACCACCCTTAGAGTAAATTCATTAAGAAAGTTCATGAGACTATTTTTATGGAGTACTTCAATGCAGGCCAAGGGCAATATATCAAAGGTCATGTCTACAAAAGGAATTCTATGAAGCATGAAGATAATGCAGTCCTGCTATGCAGCTCTCAGATTATCTACCTTCATACAAGGACAAGGAAACTGATGAACTGTGTATCATTGAGTAGGCTTCCATTAATATTATTTCTTGCGACTAGACTTTTATTTAAAATAAGACAGCAAGGAATTTAAGGTTCCACTTTGTGTCAGACTCTTAAGATACAGATATTCCATTCCGGTAATTAAATGCAGAACCTTTTATTATTATAGTCAACTTAGTGGAAGATAGATCTGTTATGCTATTTTAAAAATTAAAACAAAATTGTGTGCCTGTATAGATGGCAAAGAAGAATATGTGACTAGGACCAAAATTAACCATGAAAAATATACAGGATCTAATCTAATGCACTGATAACTGGCATATAAACTGTGGACTTTTTAGCTTTCAATTTTAAATAAGACAATATATTTTCTCTTATAATTAGAATAAAATTTTCATTGGAATTGTTGGCTATTGTGTTAAGTTACCCAAGAGCTTTCTTATACTTCAAAGAGACAAAATCTTGGGAACAACTGTACATTCTCTAGGGAGTGCATTTGGCCTGAGCTCTAAAATGCCACTTTGAGAAAAGGGAGTCTGGAAAAGTTCCCTGTTCAGTGATTGTGTTTTAATAAATAAAAAGGCAGCTGTGATGAAGAGAAAGCAGCATATGGGATAAAAACCCTACAAGTAAATTGTCTGCAGAGTGTTGCAGTAATCCCTGTGGCATGTGCTTCCTAGAGAATGATGGGACGTTTGTCAACACACGTAGAGCAAACGACAGGAAAAGACTCCCATATATAATTCATCTCTCTATCAAGTTAAATACACAAATACTTCAATTGTGGGCTGGCGCAGACTAAATATTTAAAAGCTTCTCACTGTGCTCTAGGTCCTCATTGTTGCCATCCCAGACACCACCAGGAAACAAGCATTTACCTCATTCAGAGTCACTGACAAGCACCTCTCTTCTCTTGGTCAACAAGCACCATCATTTTATTCTGGCTGCTAGTGCTTGCCTTGGCCATAAGCAATTATAGAGAGACTTCAAGCTAGAAGGAACACCCACAATTATACTCATAGGTGTAGGTGTGCCTTATTTTTAAATTAGTTATAGAATTTCACTGTCCCTATCCCCTGAAGAGATTTTTTTTTTTTACCATACCACCTATGTCATTTCAATGAAGTGTGTGTGTGTGTGTGTGTGTGTGTGTGTGTGTGTGTGTGTCTTAGATATAAACTACTTGAGAACAGGGAGCTTCCCTTATCTGTCTTGGTATACCCAGCACCTCTTACATTGGGTACACTTAAAATTGACTAAGGATAAAGGACTACAAAAAATATATTCCCCTTCATAAAAATATTTGATATTTGAATACTTAACACCATCACCATCACCTCACTAATCTTTGTGCTCTATCCTCCTGAACATGTCTGATTTAAATCACCAAAGACATCAAAAATATTTCATATAATATATTCTACGTGAGATTTTTACATATAACTTCTCGTTTGAAATCTGATTCTATTTACAAAACTGTGCTTCACACAAATATTTTTCTAATCATAGTTACAATATAAACCCAGATGCATCTTCAGAGTAAAACTGCTTTGAATCCTCCAAGTAGATTTGAAAAACAAGGGTGAAGATTACCCAAGCATAAGGATGATGGCTTTTTATTAACTCATTAGTTTCCAAATCCCTCGTTCTTTGACCAACCAGTTTTTCCAAGTTAATTTCTTTCTTTACAAAGAAGATATTAAATACAGTAAAGATATAATCTATATAAATAAACAGCAACTAAGGATAATGTCAGTTGTAAAAATAGAATTGCTCTCTGCATCAGATTGTAAAGAGCTAAAGAAGCAATCATTTTGCTTCTGAATTCATTCATTTCCCAAAGGTGACCCAGAGGAGGAAGGGAGGAAAGGGGAAAGCAGTGAGTTCCTAACATTAATAACTATGATCATTTTAATATTTCAAGCTAACATTTATTAAGGGCTTGCTATGTAACAGGCATATTGTATTCCATTCATTATTATTAATATCTCTTTTAAGAATGAGAAACAGGTTTAAAGAAAATAAATAATTTCCCAAAGGTCACATAGCCCAATGGTGGTGGAGCTAGAATCAGAATCCTGATGTGTATACTTCCAAGTCTGAGCACTAACCAGGCTACAATGCCTCTTAACCAATACTTTGCATCATGTACTAAGGAAACAGCCAAATCCAAATGGTAATGGTCCTGTCTCAGTAGGGCCTCATGGAACAGCAGAGGAGAGAAACAGCAGGGCCTGCAAGCTCCTTAAAGGCCAGCAAGCATTCTGTTCCTCTTTTACACTCTGATCCAATCCTGGGACTTTAAAATCCAATTAGATACTGCTAACTCTCGAATTTGTATCTCATGACCTGCTATCTAGTGGCATCTCAAACCTAGCATGTCTGACATAAAATTTTACTTTCTTGCTTCAATTGTACTAACCAGTCATTGAGACTAAAAACCTAGCAGTCATCTTGGCTCCTCTCTTTCTCTAACACCTCACGTTAAATCCACAAGCATGTTATTTTGACACTATCTGAGAAATACATCCTGAATCCAATCACTTCAGCACTCTAGTACCTAAGCCCCGCCAGCTCTCCCCTAGACCACTGCACTTACCTCCTTACTAGTCTCCCTCAAACCACCTTTTTCTTGCTAATGGGCCATTGCAGCAGCCTCCCTGCCTGAGAACCTCCTCATTTTTCTCCTGGGCTACAGCAGTAACCTCTTTATTGACACCCCCTGCCTTCATTCCCCTCTCACCGGTCCCTTTAGTCTATTCTCTAGCCAGCAGCCAAGTGATGTTTTAAACATATAAATTAGGTTCACCTCACTTCTCTTGTTGAAAGCCTTCTAGTGGCTTCCCATTAAAAATTTAGGGCAAAATTAATCCAAAGTCTACAAATCCATGGTCTACAAAGTTCTACACCTGATCCAATTCCTAGCTGTTTCTCAGATCTCCTTCTTAACCACTTGCTCACTCTGCTCAGTTACACTGGCCTTCTTGCTTGTTCTCATCTTGGTGCCTTGCTGTTCCCCTTGCCTAGAATGCTCTCTTCTAGATCTTCAGATGGCTCAATCCCTTATTTCTTTCAGATTTTTGCTCAAATGTCTCACACTATCTAAAATAATCCTCCTTCTATAACCTCCTTATTTCTTCCCACTGTCTGACTTTTCTTCATGTCACTTATCAGTAGCCGGTATGATAGTATATATTTGTTTTATTACATATCTCACCAACTGGAATAAAACCTTCATGAGGAAAAAGACTTTGTTTTACTCACGTTGTAACCCTAGGATATAGGGCAGTGTCTAGCACTATTAAGTGATCAATAAATATCTATTAATTGAATGCTATTTCTCCAGGGTCCAGTAAAAGGCCTGGCATATAACTGGTACAAAAATATTTAATGAAAATGGACATGGATACCAAAGGGTTTGTGCTAGGTGAGTGAGATATGTTTGGAACCAGTCGGACTCAAGGTTGCAAGGCCATTTTTTCCCCCAGTTTTACTGGGGTAAAATTGACAAAATTGTAATATATTTAAAGTGTACAATATGATGACTTGATATATGTATACACTGTAAAAGAATTCTCACCAGCAAGTTAATGAACATTCATTACCTCAACCATTTACCTATTTTTGTGTGTGTGTGAGAATACTAAAGTTCTACTCTCTTAGCAAATTGCAATTATGTAATACAGTTTTATCAACTACAGGCACCATGTTATATGTTAGATACTCAGTCCTTATTCATCTTACGACAGAAAATTTGTACTCTTTTATAATCTCTCCATATTTCTTCCATCCCTAGCCCCTGGCAACCATTTTTTTTTTAACTCTGTTTCTATGAATTCTTTTTTCTTTTCTTTTATTTATTTATTTATTTATTTATTTATTTATTTACTTACTTACTTACTTACTTATTTATTTATTAGATTTTACAATATAAATGCTATCATGATACAGTAGTTGCCTTTTCTATCTGGCTAGTTTTACTTAGGAAGGCCATTTTTAAAGAAATTCAAAGAACAGTGGAAGGTAGAGGTAAGGATGGGTGGGTAGGCCAAGAAACAGGCTCATTATAAAATCCTATCCTTTGCAGTGTGGACACTACTAGAACACCCAATCCCTTCTTTAAAAATAGTGGAGTAGGGTCTTGCACTATGGAGGAGGGGATAAAAATCTCCATTCATCTAGACTGGCTTTCCTGTTAGTTTCCAGAGTTAACATTCCTACTAAGTAGCACTCAAACTGGGCTTAAACATTTCCAGTGCCTAAAAACTCACTGGCACATTTACCAAAGTGTTGCTTCATCGATTCTCCAAAATCATATATTCTCCTTTGACAATTACAGTGCTAGTCAATTCAAATAAGAAATGAAGAAGAAAACCAGTATTTTCAGAGTGTCTACTATGTGCCAATAATGATGCTAAATGCTTACTCGGTTTATTTAATCCTCATAACAATCTGAGATGTAGAAATATTAGCCCCAATCTAGAGATGATGCAATTGAAGTCTAGAGGGATGAGGAGAATTGGTTAAAATTGTGTACTTAAACTGAGATAATTTTATGATTTTGTGAAAAAAAAAAAAAAAAACCAGGATAAAAAAGTAAACGAAACATCAACCACATAGAGGTTTATACTCAGGTTTCCTGCAGGAAACTCAACACTGTCATACTAGCTAATACAGAAAAGAAGTTTAAAGCAGGCCTACTTTCAACGGTGGAAGCAGAGTGTAGGCACAGCAAGATGAATAGTGGTGTACCACTAGAGGCTAGATACCACCTGGAGGCAAGAAGGAGAAAGGGGAAAGAGTGCTTACTAGATCCTGGAAGCTGAGGGGCTGTGTTGAGATGGCCACTTTTCAGCACCTATGACTTCAATCAAGAGACAGAACCAGCCAGTATGACCCTTCAGGGGGGAAACTGGCAAAATAAATAACACAATATTACTGTTTCTCCCTCCCTCTGATCCTTTGATTGTACCCCTGATTGGCTGAACACCAATAAAAAAATGTATGTCAAGGGAATCTGCTGATGTGATCAACACAGGTCAGCCTGAGGCCAAGACAGGAGATAGAGAATACAAAAGGGTGGAAAGAGGATCAGGAGGGACAATAGAATGTATCCTGCATACCCACTTAAAGAAGGTCACAGAGGGCTTGAAATAAACCTGAATTTGGATTATACTTCTTTCTCTAAATTGCCACATTGTATGTTTTAACCTGCCAAATCTTGTTTTGTTCACTATGTTTGAAACAAAAGATTCTCTTTAAGTGACTATTATTTTGCAATTACAGCCCAATTTAATGAAAATTATGTGCTTTTTTCATATTAACTTCTCTGATAATTCCTCTTTGGTACTTCATGAACATCCCATAGTTCTTTCAGAGCATTTATATATAGCCTTTTTTAATTGTTTCTCTAAAACAATTAGAATTTCATTATTATATTTGAAATTTTAATATAGTCATTATAATGTCAAAGGAAACTTCTCTGAGACACATTCATATTTTCATATTAATGGAAGTGCTGTTATAATGTTAATAGAAAAATAGGTTTAATCAATTATTTAATTCATTCATTAACTACATACTACCCCAAAACTCTGGGGAATATAAAACAAACAACACATTTAAAACAACAAAAAAGACTGCACTGTAGAAACTTGGAAAGTATGGATAATAAATCTAAATATTTTTAATCTGGAATGACTGGGGCCATAGGAATATAAAGAGCACGCATAATCCTCTGAGTTAGAGGAACCTAGAGTCAAGTCCCATCTCTATAGTTATAGACAGTGCTTGGCACCTTGAAGATGCTCAGGAAATAGGAATTTTTATCTATTAGTTTTTATTCTTGAATAGGACTTCTTTCAGATCTCCTTGCCTCCCTTCCCACTTAAGGAAAGACTTCTTTGCCTTCATCTCTCATGCCCAGAGCCTGAAACTAGCCCTAAGCAAGAATTCCCTTGTTTTCTCCCTTCTGGGCCTGTCCCATCATTCTTTATACCCCAAGACAAAGGCACTGGCTATATAAAGCAAAGACCCCCCCCCCCCCCCCCAATCCTGCAAATGTATTTCTCTAAATCTCAGCACAGAAAAGAAAAAGAAGGCCAAAGGTTTTGTTTGTTTGTTTGGTTTTTTAATGCCTCCAAAGACAATAATCCACTCCCTAATTCTGATGCACTCTCAATCCCAAGGCCAGGGAAGAGAAGCTGGAGATAGGAAACCTGAAATCTCTTATATATAGCCTTCTGGGAAGGATACTGACCTTTTCTTCTGGGCCCATGTGCTTGGCACAGTCCTTGCTGAGGAAAGTTGGCAGCAAAGGAGGCTGGATTTAGAGGCAATAGTAGGTATTATCATTATTCTACATTTAGAAAGTAAAAGACAAGGTCAAAGTTAAACCAGATGTTGATTAGGAGAGCCATAGGGGCAGCTGCCAATGAATGATGTGAATCTCTAAGATGCATTCAACATAACTGAGAGTATTAGAAGATGGTAAACATCTCATGTAACAGAACTAACCACTCAGACTTTTTTCTACATTAAAATATTGAACAAATACTTAAAGAATATCAGATTAGAGGGTTTCCAAATCATTGCCTGGCTTGAGACAGCCATGTATCTTAGTTGCCAGCTATTAAGTTTGAGACTATTATTTTGTCCCTTTTGACTCTAAATCCTAAGCTCTTTTTTGCCTTCTTTGTATTTCAAGTTAATTCAAAATCTGAAGATAAAGGATGATGTTCTAATGGTTAGAAGTCAGGAAATGGAGAGAAAAAGATTTAGAAGGGAAGTCTTAAAACAGGTTTGTTGGCTAATTTTCTTAGGTTCACCTTGCAGTTTTGGTCAATAACAGATTCATATCTTTACCCAAACATTCTGTTTGTCCTAGGAATGGAGAACCTTACTGTCTTCCTTCATTTCAGTAACCTCACCAAACTTGCCTCTACCTTTCCAATTTGTTCCTTGTGCCTCATTTTCCTGGTCTGGAAAAATAGGCAATTGTGACATTTTAGGGTTATTATAAAGATTAAAGAGATCTAAAACATCAAACTACCTTGCAATTGTCTATTTTCATACATCTTTCTGGCTAGACTGTGAGCAACTCAAGGGCATGGGGCCCATATCTGCTTACCTCTGCATTCTTAGCACTCAGCATAGAGCATAGTACAGAAAAAAACTCTCAAATATTTATTGAATGAAAGAGTAAATGACTCCCTCTTTTTCTGAACACTGCTCTCCCTGCCCAAATGCTTGCAGCCACATGAATGGCACTTGTTGTTAACTCTGCGAAAGAGTGGCAAAGGAGGCCCTTTGTGAGGATGACCTTTAGGTTTTGGCATCATTTAGGCTTCTTTTCCATCTTCTGTTCTTCTATCACAGGAAGAAAGACAGGGTGAGACATAAGGGGAAGGACATCAAATCTTGGAGAGCCTAGATGCAATGAGCGCCTCCGCAAATTGCCCTGAGGATCTTAAATTGCAACTAATTATCATCAGTAATTAGGGCTAGTCTTTAGAGAGATGGAAATAGTGTCCTGTAGAGAGCACTCCATGCTCCTCAAAAAGAAATGCAGATGGGACAAATGTCACTCCCCTCCTAGCATCTTTCCCTGATGAAGGAAAGACAGATACAACAATATTCTTACAATATTATTTGTAATATGCAAAACTAGACAGTACCTAAATGCTATCACCAGTATAATGGATAAATTGTGGAACTAAATCAGGATAGTAGTTATCCTCAAGGGAGGGGAGCACAGGGAGTGCTTCAGAGATGCTAGTAACATTCTGTTCTTGGTCTGGGTGCTACATACATAGGTGTGTTCAGACTGTGAAAATTCATCAAACTATACCTTTATGATATGTGCACTTTTATGTTTGTATATTATACTTCAATAAAAAGCTTAAAAACAACCAGAGTTCTGACTCACTGATGTATCTAAACTTTCTGGAGGTCACCCATGAAGGTCACAGGGCCAGTGGGCATTTGCCTAGGGTCCAGTGTTTGAAAACTAAAAACCCTTTGGCTCTAAGCAATTATTTAACAAGGTCTGCTTCTTTTAGGCTTGCAGAAAAGTTTTTCATGCCTGTCACTTAGGCACATTCTTATTATAGATCTCCTGATTGTGGACATATTATTCCATCTGATTGAAAATTCAGCATATTATATGCCATAATGGAGTTATATGATTGCCTCTGCAAGAAAGAGGTGGCTTTGCTGTGGTGAAGCATGTATGATGAGTGTAAGAAGCAGATGTGGGCTTGACTTCTGGCTCTGTCACTGACTTGCTACAGTATGACAAGTCACTTCACTCTAAGATCATCTGTAAAACAAGTGGCTATAGGATTAACTATACCTTTATTATATGTGCACTTTTATGTTTGTATATTATACTTCAATAAAAACATAGTTTGTAGATACCCCAGCCCTACTCCATGCCTGGCCCATACAGAAGATCAGCATACATGTGTTGTATCTGAACAAGGGAGGCAGATTTGAACTGAGAATATATATGGAGGGCGAGGGGAGAAAGGAGATGGAGTTACGTCTAAGTCCTTGTTGTCTGGTCAGATTGGACAAGGAAGACACAAGACAGCACTGGGAAAGGTCCAGAGGCTGAGTTGTTTTAGGCCAGGACTGTAGAGCCTGAGATGTGAGAACAGACATGATCTGAAGACAGAAAAATGCTACAAAAAGTAACATCAACGATCATATCTAAAGGGGAAAAGTGTGGTCAGGAAGCAGGGATTCCAAGAGGCATGTAAGGAATAGAGCATTAGATAGGCCAAAGTGAAGGTTTCAGGGCACAGGCTGTGAACAGCTCTCCAGGGCTAGGAGTTCACTCCCACCTGGCACTGACTTAATAACATGAAGGTGATCAAGGCTTTAAAAGGGCGCTCCTGGACTGGAGACACTGGGCCTTGAAGGGATCAAGCAGGGAGACTTCTCTTTCGCTAAATCCTTCCCAGGTGAGGCTGGGGCTTGGGGCATACTGCCTCTCTCCTGCAGATGGCTTTAGGCATTTGCAGATTAAAGAAAAGTTCAAAACTCTATTTTGATACCTGGCAATATGCTGCCCAATGGTTTTCTGTTGTGTTCTATGACCTTTCTGCTGTGTGTCTGTTTTGCTATTGATTTTAATTATAGAATATAATTTCCAATATGAGGACTCAGGCAGCTTCCTCCGGCAGGCCAACCTCTTGCCAGAGCCTCCCAGAGGAAAGCAAATGGGAAAGCAGTATGGCTTAGAGCTGCGCTCTATTCCTTACAAAGGACACAATGGGTCCTTTTCAAATAAATGTCACTGCTGTGGTCTGATGCTTCTCCGCCATCCCTCTAAGCATGAAGGGGAAATGAGATATGGGAACAGAAATACTGCCCAGCTGCTGGGTTCATTTCGGCAAAGAACCAAGCAATTTGCAAAGCATAGTCTGGAACCAGGTATATGGTGTGGCTAACCTGTGAGGGAGACAGCCACTTTCCCAAAAGTTCAGGTCTGAAAACAATACTAGCTGATGGGACACACACACACATTTTACCCTCTTGAGGCAAAGCGCATAATGCAAAAAGTCACGAAGTGTCAATTTGGAGACCTGAGTTCTGGTCCCAGATTGGCCATTAACTACCTATGGGACCTTAAGCAAGTCTGTTAATGTCTCAGGCCCTCAATCTCCTAACCTGAAAAATAAGATGATTTGATTAAATAACTGTGTTCTCTGTGCCGGGCATTGTACCATGTGGCTTCATTTAATCAGCAGAATGACTCCACCAGGAAAACATTATCATCCAAGTTCCTTGGGGGCAGAAAGTGTCTCTTTAATTGCCTTTATCACTCTTTACTATAATTTATTTATGTAATGCCTGCCTCTCACCCTAGATTATGACAGCTTCAGGGCAAAACTGGGCCGATTTAACCTTGTGTCCCTAGTGTTCAGAACCTATCAGAGGAAGGCAAAGGCAGGAAAAACAGAAGTTGTTTGAGATTAAGTCCAACTGACTGTTGACTTCAAACACAACCCAGAATCAGAAAGTTGTAAGAAGGCCTCCGTGTGGCTTCAGCTTCTTTTGGTACCAGAGCAGCAAGACACCCCACTCCACCCGCACCCCCGTCTTTCTCTCTCTCTCGCTCTCTCACACACACACACACACACTCTCTCTCTATCTCTCACGTTCAAACAGAAAGAGACACACTGTGATTCTAATAGTGTGGGCAGGAGCAGTCCAGAGTGTTTTTTAGTTTTGGAATGACCAAATATTCACCTCCAGATATGGCTGAGATTTTCTTCCTATCAACTGCATAATGAAAGGCACCAGGAACTGCTGTGTTTACCAATTCTCCTTTCCTCCCATACAATAATCCCCCTGGAGCTGGAGGATCATATCGCATTTCTTATATGGAAATGGGCTGCCTGCCGACAATCTGAATTTCAATCTCCAGCCCAGACCTTCTGCCCCAAACCAGTATTAAATATTTTGCTGATGTAGATTTGTTATTTTAAATGGAATGCATTTTACCAGACCCAGAGTAAACGTCATGCGTTTGTTTGTTTATTTTAGGCATTGACATTAACGGCATAGCTACCTACCATGTACTAAATGGCTTGATGTAAACAAATGCTGCCAGGTAGCAAGACAAGGGTGGCCTTTGCAAACTTTCTTTGGTGGAGAGAGTGCAATGAGATGAAAACACAGAATTATGCTCCCAACAATCAGTCCCAGGGACTCCTCCAAGCATAGTGTTTGTGAAGAGCAAGAACTGATAGGGCACAGGCTTTGTAAGAGGCTTCTGAGAGCTTGAAGAATCTTAGCACTGAAAGGGGTCCTAGAAATCTGTCTATGCCCCACCAATTGCAGGTGAGAAAAGTGAATTGGATAGAGAAGAAACAGTTTATCTAAGGTCACACAAAGAGCGCATAGAGAGTTAGGTCTGGAATCCAGATATCCTGATATCTTTGTTCCAATATCATCCTTTTTTCCCTATACTTTAGGGGAAAAGATGGAGCATCTTAGCATAATGGTAATGAGTACAGGCACTGCAGTTAGTGGCTCTATGCCTGTACCTTGGCTCTGCCACTTAGTAGCTGTGTGATATGGGAAAGTTCCTTGGTCTCTCTGAAAGTCAGTTTCCTCAACTATAAGGGAAGTAATAAGGATATCTCCTTCATAAGTGTACCTAATTCATACAATTGTTGTGACAATAAAATGTGTAAACGTATGGAAAACTCTTATCACAATATCTGACACAATAAGTTCTCTATAAATGTTCACTTTGTGATAATAAATCTGTTGCTGCTACATTCTTTTTCTTTTCTGTTCTCTTGAATAACTCTAAGGGCATAATCAGAAGTACTGGCTATCTCTCCTTTGTATAGAAAGGACAAATAAATACAAAACCCCTTTAAGTGAGAGAGGTAAAAATAACTTGAAAACATATTCCTCATCACCTCATCTAGGGATTCAGTTTGCCTAACCATAATGGATTCAATACATATCTTTCCTTGCTGAGGGCCCACAATACTGGCTGGCTGCTCTCAAAGCAATTCCAAAACACTAGAGAACTATACAATATTCTTGAGATACCCATAAGAATGGGTAATGGGTGTTTCTAGCTAGTTTTCTCTTGGATACTCAAGTCTTTATTAAAAGTGTTTTATGTTCTTGCTTAAATCACACACACAAGCTTACAAGTGTTCCTCACTCCAATCACCAGCAGTAACACCTGAGATGCTCAGAAACACACATTTTTGTCTATTTTCCAGCACCTAGGGCCCTTTTTTGAGCATGTTCTTAGTGAATATCTTTGAATAAATAAAGAGCACTAGCATAAAGTTTAGCCTTAAGAGAAAAAGTGTGGAAGATACTGCCTGAGGTAGCTACTGAATTCCAATGATCTTGCATGCCCTGGAAATGGCTCTGCTATCCAGGGGTGGGTACATGACCTCTCTTCAACATGGTCCTACCCCTGGACATAGCTCACTGAACCCTAGGTCAATAACTGACCTAAGTCAAAACAATCACAGTCTGTCTCTGGGAAATTTAAACCTGGAAATGGAGAAACAAAATTGGTTTTGTTGACACTTAGTCAAATTCATGTCAATACCTGGTTAGGCATTTCATGAATTTTACTGCTGAGATCCCCACAGTGATTTCTGGGGAATTCTCTAAAGGCTTCGTGGTTCAATTTTTCTATAAATGCTATAAAATACCTCAATATACTTCCAATAACATCATTGGAAGGGGACATCTTGCGAAGGGAACTGCCTTAATTTGGAAAAATACTACAATTAGCTACTTGGGGAATAGAAGTTGAAATCATTAGATCATGAGCTTCAACTGGCAACAAGAAAAGGTGGAATATTTGTAATTTATAAGAAACGAACATGAATCTAAAGATGGGGCAGACAGAGAAGAAAGAAAAAGGGAGTGGGAGAGAATGGACTATGATATATAGATATACAGAGAAATGTAGATAGATGTAGACATAGCTATCTCTATGTTTATATGTATATGGATTATGATATAGGGAAGATGAATCCCAAATTAATAGAAATGGCTAAAGATGCTTAAAGAACAGGTGTGACTAATATTAAAGTTGTTTTTTTTTTTTTTTTTTGCATTCTTATAAACTCCTTTCATGTCTCCATATCTTTAGGAAAATCTTATCCACATACAAAAGCTTTATACATTAGGTTAACTTTTGTGAGTATATTTGTGTGCACCTATGAACATGCATGAATAAGTATGTGTGTATGTGAGAGAGAGAGAGAGAGAAAGAGAGAGGGAATGAGAGCGAGAATTCAGGTATATCCAGGAGAGGAGCTGAGTTCCTTGTTTGGGCCAATAAGAACATTGTGCGCAGCACAGCAAGATAATCTATAAACTGAACTAATTTTGAGAGCTTTGAGCCAGCAATAACTCAGAATACCAAAATTCACCCCAACCCATATAAAACTCTGGAAGAGAAGGATTTTAGAGCTTTCACTGCACATGCAGTGGGAGCCCAGCTAATTTCATTTGAATCTCAAACAACAGGACACCATAGCTGACTTCTAATTTACATAGCCTGTTTGGACAAGTGACCTTGGCAAGTTACTTCTCCCTCCGCTGTATTCCTTTATTCCAGTCAAGACTAGTGTGTAGGGCTCTTGATTCTCTGCCCTCTGTACTATGAGAAGGTTGGAGCAAAAAGTCCATTCCACAGCTACTTCTCTGATATCAGATTTTTAGTATCAATTTATCCAGATTGTATCCATTCATTTATTTGTTCTTGCATCTGCTCATTCAAAAAATAGTTTTCGATCAGTTATTGTGAATTAGCCACTATTCTAGATGCCTGGGATACATCAGGGAACAAAAACATAGGAAAATCCCTGCCCTTCCATTCTGGGACACCAGATTTTTAATAACAAAAAATTTCTGAACAGTTTAAACAAGAATAAAAGAAAGTATAAAACAGAAAAGCGGATATGGGGAAGAGTGAGGAATTCTGTTTAATGAAAGCACAGTAGCTTTTCTGCTGATTGCAAACAAAAGAAAAGAGTGCCCTATCTAGACCCTCCAAGCCATCAGGAAAACTACTTTCTGCCAGCAAGTACAGGGTCCAGTACTGATGCCAGGGTGAGCCAAGCTCACTAGGAGGCCTCATCAGTCTGCACCCAGGGTTACTGACAAAACAATAAATGGTTTCTTAATAGAAAACAGTTAGCAGAGGCAGGAGTTGGCATAATTATCATAACATGAATTTTTTTTTTAAATCCTGGTTGTGGGCTGCCAACAGGAGACAGACCAGATACAGAGAAGGCGTAAGAGCCGGGCAGAAGTTTGCTGCCCTCTTTACCCTAGAGAATTCGTTAAGGCTCTGAACCTGGGTGAAGTGAATGTGGGGAAGAGCATTAGACTGGGCGTCAGGAGAAATAACCTGATTTTACATGAACTCACTGTATGATCTTGAACAAGTCCTATCCACTCTCTGGGCTCCTAGTTCCCTATCTGAAAAACAAGGAGGCTAGACTGAATATTCTTAAGATTAAATGATCCTCTACACCAGGGTTTTTCAAATATACCATTATAATTTTTAAACAAATCTTTCGTTTCCAAAAAAACCTTAATCTTAAGCAATTAAAAGCAGAAATGCTCTAAAAGTAGAAGAGGGGGAGATAAGAGTTCATCTTTTCCACTAACAGAATCATGTTTTGCTTCTCTCGATGGGGATGGGGGGAGTCACCAGTCATCTTGGCGACACTCCTCTTGCTGTCTGAGAAAACAGCTGCCATTGAGCCATCACCCACTTGGTGAATCCAACACTAGTGCTCACAACTCACCTCAACTTGAAGGCCATTGGCGATCATCCCACCATTCCATACCTACCTCAGTCACTGCTCAAGTCCAGACCTCCTCTGACATCCATTCTCACCCGACCACTCCTCTCCATTCCCACCTCCCATAATCCAACCCAAGTTCTCACCGCCTCCACCCTTCCCTCCTCCCAAACACCGCTCACTGAACAATGGAACAATAATATTCACCTTGTATGGTAGTTTTGTAAATGAAATGAACATATGTTAATACTTAGTACAGTGCCTGGCACATAAATATTATCTAAGTATTTTTTGTTACCATTGTTATTGTTCATTTTGTTGTTGTTAACAGTGTTACACAGGTGCCAGTAATATCAAGGCTTGTACCTTGGCGAATCTCTAGATTCAGTGATCTTCCAATACCCATCAACAGCCATAATGTTGCCTCACTTGTTCCTTCTCTCTCAATCCACTTTCTTACTTCCTCTTTGGTGATTCCCACATTTATGCAGATGATCCAGTCAACATCACACCTTTTTAACTCAATGCCATATCCTTAGCAAACAACAATGTCTGGCTCTTAGTACGTCTTTAATCAATACATTTTTAATGAATAAAAAAGATCTCCAATAATCTTTTTCTCCACTCACGTCATCTCCCTTTCTGTCACCATCTCTTTCTCAAAT
>NW_006441955.1:2708597-2768179 GCF_000325575.1 Pteropus alecto
TCTTTCCCTGCCCTCCCCCTTCTTTCCCTTCTTCCCTTCCCCTTCCCCCCATCATACCTATAATTTCAAATATCTACATCATATTCTCCAACTGTAACTTTCAAACAAATTCACTGAAACATTTACCTTACAATAATTCTTGGAAGTTCAATCCATTGATTGTCCTATTTTATAGCTATCAGCTCTCTTTCTCCCATCTATGGCCAAAATTATAATTATGTCTTCACAAACACCTTCGATCCCCTTGTCTCCATCCATTTCTTTTTTTTCATGTGGCAAAACACAAACCCAGAATGAACTGTTCTATTTGCCTTATACAGGCCCTAAATAACTGGAGAAAATCACATATCTAAGTAGAATGACTGAACTTTAAATTCATGATCTCAGTCCTCAAGCAGTTGTTATCACTGCAGCAATTCTACAAGGTTATTCTGGTAAGTAGATTTCTCATTTCTTTCTCTGAAAAATCTAGCTTAGACCTTCTATCTCTTGGAAACCATTATTCTTTTCCCTTCGCCATCGTTTTTAGAGGACAATCTCATTGAATGCTTTCTATTTTAGAAACCACCAGATAGGAGCATCCTCATATTACCACAACCAAAATTAGAACCTTGCCTATGTCTCTTTCCATAAACCTGTTACCATGGATAAAGGTGCCCTTCTTCCTAACGAAGGCCTTTGCCATGTCCTCTGGACCCCATGCTTCTCACTTGCTCAAAGACTGCACTCTTTGGTCATCTCCTGTGTCTCCTAGGTTATCAATCCTGCTCTCTCCCTGCATCGTTACCATTAGCAAATCACTGTGACCCCATGACTCCACACTCCACCCACCATCAGCTACCACACATTTGTCTGCTCCTCTTCTTGGCCAAACTGCCACGTATGCATGCTGCCAGCACTGCATATTCTTCATTTATTTTCTGATTTCTACGTGGGCCCCTTCTTTTCTGTCCAACCTCAAAATATGAAATCCCCTAGAGTTTGATCCTATACCATTTTATTTTTCTCTCCATCTTCCTAGGTTTTCTTATCTAAATGTAGGCATTAAATATAATCTATATGCTAACAACTCTCAAATGTATTTCTCTAGCCCAAATATTTCCTCTGGACTTCAGCCTTGTATATCCAAAAGACTACTAGATGTCTTCCCTTAGAGATCTCACAGGCATTTAAAACTTGACATTTTCAAAATAAACATGCCAACTTCCCCATTTCATTCACATTCCTCACCTTTTAAAATTCCCAAATGTAGTCAATGGCAACAATATTCAACCAGCTGCCCAAGCCAGAAAACTGAACTCAATCTTGATTCCTTATTCTCCCTTTATTCTCAGATGTAATCAATCTTTCAATAACCTAATTTCCACTATATATATCTCAAATCCTTTAACTTCTTTCATTTCTACTGCCACCTTTCCTAATTCAAGCCACTATATCTCACTTCTACAATAGCCTTCTTACTAATGTCCTCTATTCTACAGTAGTTCACAATGATGGAAGCCAAAGTATTAAAAAGAAAAGAAAAAGCAAAAAAGCGCATTAGTTTGCCTAAATCTTAACCTCCTTCCCTCTGATGCCTGCCCCACTGAAAAACCTTGAATGTCTTCCCTTTGTATTACAAACAAAATCCAAATGTTCTAATATAAATTTCAAACCCAACCTGATTTTAGCTCTGCCTCTCACTCCAACTTCATCTTTTACACTTTTCTTTTCAATTAATTAATTGTATAATCTCTTTCCCACTAGAGATTTTCAACCATTCTCTTCCCTCTGTGTGGCATGATCTTTCGTGCTCTTCACTTGCTTCCTAATCCTTCAAGCTTCAGATTAAATGTCATCCTCTCGGAGAGGCCTCCTTTGCCCAGACCTTCTAAATGTGACTCTCATGCCATTTTCTAACACTAAAACTAGTGAGTTATCACGGCTTATCACAGTTTAAAATTATATATGTACTTAATTGTTTACTTGTATGCTGTCCCTCTCTACCATTAGACCACGAGGCCCATGAGGGAAGAAATAACATGTATTTTATTTACTAAACATACTTATTCCCCACCATAAAGTTAGGTCCTCAAAAAATGATGTTGAATGAATACTAAGACTGAAGAGAATATATTCTGAAAAATATTTAACTAACCTGTGAGTTTCTTAAGGACAGAGTGGTGTGATTTCTCTCTACTTTTCCAGCATTCAGCACAAGGAAAAAGTAGCTTCTTGGGAAGGTTTCAGAACTGAATTGAGAGTCATTCTAACTTTGAGTCTTACAGTTCAAACAATATAATGTACCAGTTTTACCATCCTAGTAACTGCCTAGCTTGGCCTGTGTTCTGCCAAGTTAAAGTTTTAAGGATCTTGAGAGAGGCAACACAGGTAATATAGAAAAGGCCTGGGATTTGATGATTAGGACATGCTTGGAATCCCAGCTTTTCCTTTTGTAATCAATATCTGAAGTAATTAGTTAATGTTCAAAAGTCTATTTTCTAGAATATAATATATCTATAAAAATAGAGCTATTTTTTGACATTAAAAGTCCTTTATTTTGGACATAGGTTTTCACAATTAGATATAAAGGGTACAACAAACTAGGGGATGGCAGGAACCCAGTCAGGCTTATACCAAAAACATTTGAAATAATGAATTATATTTCCATTAAGAAGAAACAATCCTTGCTTGAGTCCCATTAATTTGCAAACATAGTGAATCTATAAAGTAAAATCACTCATTGTCACAGATAACATATGTTAATATTAAAATTAAACTTCTCACTTCTTTCTAAATATCAAAAAAAGCTATTGACTGATTTGATTGACACATTTCTCTCCTAATTACCTTTTTACTCTCCATTACTTAAACAAGACATAACTAATTGATAAGTTTACTAAGCATCCTTGAGGGCTAGAAATAGAGTTATGTTGAAGATTAATTGAGATAGTGCATATGAAAATAACAAGTACATAGTAGGCTTACAATGAATGTTAGCTCCCCTCTTAATATGTAAAAGTAAATCCTATTTGGGCTGGAAGTTCTCTTGGAGATTATGAAGATAACTCTCCCAATTTTACAAATGAGGACTTGCTTAGGGTCACACAAAATATAAGTGTAAAAGCAGAAATTAGCATGTATATATTTTCTCTGTATTAATTTTCTTATTCTATCAAAAAGAGAATATTATAATATAGTTCTAAGGGGAAAAAAGTACTATCATAGTGGGCCTGCTCTAGAAGATAACCTTGAAAATTTGCAGATAAGCAAATTTCTTAAAGGCAGTAGCCCATATCCCAGAGCTATTATCTATTCCAGTTTTGTCGGCAAATAGAGATTGGATATTTATTGTGCTTGGGCTGAGATAAATGAGACTTCCGATGCCAATCTTCATTGAAATTATATTTTTAAGCCAGGCAAAGCACACATTACTCAACACAATGTTTACTGTCAATTCTAAGACATACATTTCCCCCCCACCCACACCACATAACATCTCTGACATCCAGATACATTTTACAGTCTCTGTCGCAGTCATGACTCATTGATGTTGCCTGAGTACACATATCAAAGTTTGCTAAAGGTGTCACTGGCTTGGAAGAAAATTCCAAGATGACAATGGACTCTTTTAAGGAAGGCTGCATTACCATGTTCTTGAAGACACAGAAACTGCTACTGCGTAGAAAAACATGTCTATTGACAACTAAGTCAAAAAGTAATTCAGAATAGTTGGATCTTGAATGTTTTCAAAATACCTTAACACTTTATTTGCATGTGTATTTTTATTACACACAAGAGAGATCTATGATAAAACTCTGTATAAATATATTTAAAAGAGGTCTTTCAAGTAAATATAAAATAAAAATTCGATGTAATAAGAAAGTATTATGTCAGAGTTTAATTGGCAACATTTTTCCTTCTTAGTAGTACATAAAGTAATGGTGTATCTTGGAGTCGATGGCTTATCTTAAATTTGATGAAATGTGGTAAGTCACACCAAATAAAATGCTGCAGGCTATGTAACACTTTCTAATAAAAATACTCCAATAACATTTATCTTATTTTGATTAACAATAATTTAGGTTGTGATTCTATTAAAATACTATTAATCCATTTATTGAACACTACATATGGTTAGTTATAGTATGACAGTTAAAAGTAAAAACTTTAGAAGCCACCTAACGTACAGTTCAATCCTGATTCCCCCACTCATCAACTCTGTGACCTTGAATAACTTAAACTCTCTAATCCTCAGTTTTTGACTTTTCAAAATGGGTGAAATAACAATATTTTTATTTGAAAGTTTGTCGTAAAGATTAAATAACATCATTCAAATAAAGCGATTAACAATGTTAACCACTACAATATTATTATTATCTACCATGTTATCATTATAGTAATATTATATCACTTGATCTTTACAATATTCATTTGAGATTACTATCTTTAATTTATAGATGAGGACTTTAATTCTTAGACAGTTGAAAAGATTTACACAGACCACTGGTTTATTTAGAAAACTTGCAATTAGTAAATTATACTAGTCAGTTAATTGTCAGATACTCAAGCTAAAGTTTCTTATCACTCAATATTTATAAAAAGCTCAGTTGAGAGAGAGAGAAAAATTAACGGAAAATAGCCTAAAAAGTATGTAGTTCATCTGCTCCTTGAGAAATTCTGAAATTTGTCTTTGTATCAAGTCAGGGCACAAGAGAACACTATTTTGCTTTTATCAATGTGTCAAGTAACAAAGGACTATACTGAGAGATGTTATAAGAAATAGCCTTATGAAACATTTTCCATACTGTTAAGGATATGTCTGAGAATGTTGTTTACCACATTATAAACTATATTCTTTAAAGACTGCCTACCCTCTTCTCCTCCTCTGGGTCTCAGTGTCACTAAAAACTGTCTTTTTCCTAAGAAACTGAACTGAGTTTAAAAATGGGCAGTGCGAACGATTTCTCTGATCTTATATCTCTCTTCGCCTTGGTTACTAGTAAACCCAAAATCAAATGTATTACTCAATCCCAACAAATGTGGATATTAACCTTACTCCTGGCTTCCCCTTTTCCTGTCTCCCTTTTTGCCAAAAGGAAAAGTTTGTGAGATGCCTCTAAAATGGGAAAGAGCCTACTGTCTTCTGGGCACTCACAGAAGACCATGTAGTTGGATCATTTTTAGCGTTCCTAGAGGTGAAGATGGAGGGAAGCAGTTTTCCTGCACCATTACGCAATTCTTGGAAACCAGCAGGGCATCCTGTGTTCACCTCAATTCTGACAGTATCTATTCAGAGATAGCATCAAATTACACAGGTTGAAGGCTCCGTCCTACAAGACCATCCCTTACCCCCAGCTTCAGATACCAGTTAGAAGCACTTGTGCTTCTAACCAACTGGCTATATATTGAAGGTTCTAATAATTGATTTCCTTTTTAGACTTCAGACACCAGTTGTAAGTCCAGGTTGTTACCTAACTTCTGAGCAACTGGCTATAAATCAGGGGTTCCCACAACCACTTCCTTTGGGTTCAATTAATTTGCTAGAGCAGATCGCAGAACTCAGAAAAACACTTTATTTACTAGATTACCAGTTTATTATTAAACGATATAGTTTGGGAACAGCCAGATCGAAGGGATGCATAAGGCAAAGTATGTGGAAAGGGGTATGTTCGCCAATGTGAAAGAGATTTTGTGAAGGGATTTTCTCAATTTTATCTTTATATCCTAGAACCCAGTAAAGAATTTAGCAGATTGTCAGTGATTACTAACATTTCACAAACTGAACTGAAATTCAGCTTTGGTATGGACTCAGATGTTAAAGATCCTAGATTTAGACTATCATTGCTATGATATATCACATTCAAAGACATACTTAAAAGGACTTGGAGTTATGCTTCCAGGCATGATGCAATACCAGGGGCCAGATTTACCCTACTGTTTTAAACAACTAGGAAACTGAACAAAATATATTAAAAATTTGTTTTCAGATATTGTACAATAGGCAATGCAAGGCTCTAATGCCTAAAATAAGAGAAAAAAAAAAAAAAAGTGAGGTAATCCTTGTAATCAACCAGGCTTTTTGCCTGGAGGCATATTTTGGATTGTGGGAAAGTGAGGGCACACCAAGCATAGCCTAATGACGTTGCTAAATTGAGACAATACAGATCAGAGTCCAGAGATTCTGAGGTGATGAGGGATAGTCCTTGAGAGGAGAGAGCTTTGCAGAAAAAGAGCTTCAGAAATTCGTGTAGTGTTGCCCTTGAGTCTTTGCTATCCCCAAATATCTATGTAAGGGTAAAACTCCAGGAGGTCAGGAAAAGAGTAACTAGGGAGAGCTGCTAGTTGAAAAGTTTCCAGAGATCACATAATGATTAGGAATTGTTCATATTCCAAGAGTGGGGAGTCCTCATTTGATCCCTGGAGCCATTTAGTAAAGACCCCAGAAAGGCCAGGCCTAAAATATCTTAAAAATGAAATTTCGAAAGGATCAAACTGAACTGTAAGTAACTCAACTTCTGGCCAAAATGAAACCCAAGTTTTTAAATCCACAATGTCCAGCAATAAATTAAAAATGAAAGCTATATCAAGAAGCAGGGAAATGTGACCAATAATCAGAAGAGCAATAAGTCAATAGAAACAAACCCATAAATTGTAGATATAATTGTAGATAGAAGTTAGCATTCAAGAACATTAAAAGAGCAATTATCACTAGGTCAAATATGTAAAGAAAAACAGACATAATAAGGAGAGAAATAAAATATAAAATATCAAATGAAACTTCTAGAGATGAAAACAAATATGAAATAAAAATTCACTGAATAGAATCGATCTCAGATTAGATATTACAGAAGTAAAGATTTAAATACTTGAAGACATAGTCATAAAAACTATCCAAAATGAAACAGAGAGATTAAAGAAAAAAAGACTGAAAAAAATTAAGTCTCAGTGACCTTTGGGACAATATCAAATTATCTAATAAATGTGTAACTGATGTCACAGTAGGAGAAAAGAAAGAAGTACAGAGAAGTTATTTCTATTTGAAGAAATAGTGGCTGAAATTTTTCAAATCTGATTGAAAATGTAAACTCATAGATCCAGATCTATGAAGTTCAATGATCATCAAGTAGAATAAATACAAAATAGCTATCCAAGACACATTATAATAAAATTTGTGAAACTAGTGATAAGGAAAAAAATCTTAAAGGCAGAAAGTTAAAAGGAAGAGATAATTCAAGTTAAAGGGAAGAAACAATACAAAGATAAAAATGACTGCAGAAAGCTCATCAAACCGTACATGCTAGGAGACAGTTGAATGGTATTAAGAGTGCTAAAAAAAAACTGTCAACTTAAAATTATAGCAAAAATATGTTTCATAGTAAAAGCAACATAAACATTTCATAATAAGAGAACTCACACTTTATTAAAAATTAAAGCAAAATGAAAATTTTTTCAGCTAAACAAAAGCCAAGAGAATTTTGACCAACATAATTGAATGTTTAAAACAAAAATAACTGCAATGTATTATGGCATTTATAACAGATGCAGATATAAAATCTATGACAACAATAGCAAAAACAAGAAGAAAAAATTTGAGTATACTGTTATAAAAACATTGATTTTTGTGTATAGTGTAAGATAAGGGTCCAATTTCTTTTGTATGTGGATATCCACATTTTTTTTGGTCCCCAAATTGTTGTTGAATTGGTGTGTTTGTGAGTGGGAGGAGGGTCCAGGGCCTACTACTCCACCATCTTTCTGATATCACTCCTCAAAGAGATATCTGCACTCCCATGTTGATTGCAGCACTATTCACAATAGTCAACATATAGAAACAACCTTAATCTGCATGGATAGATGACTAAAAGAAAACATGGTACATACATACACTAAGATGTTATTCAGCCTTAACAAAGAAGGAAATCCTGCAATGTAGGACAACACAGATGAACCCTGAAAACATTAAGTTAAGTGAAATAAGCCAATCATAGAAGGATAAATACTGCATGATTCCATTTACATAAGGTATCTAAGATAGTCAAATGCATAGAATGAGAGACTAAAAAGGTGGTTCCCAGGGGCAGGGAGAAGGGGGATGTAGGGAGTTGCTAATTAGTGGACATAAAGTCTCAATTATGCAAGATGAGTAAATTCTAGATCTCTTCTGTACAATACTGTCCCTATAGTTAACAATAATGCATTGTATACTTAGAAATTTATTAAGAGAGTAAATCTCATATTGTATTCCTATCACCATGAAAGAAAATTTAAAAAAATAAATGTCTTTACAAAAACTTACATTGAATCTTCATAGTAGTTTTATTCTTTCAACACAACTCAAATTTACATAAACAATGAACAAATTTTAAAAGTTATAGTATATTCACAGAATGGAACACTACTCTGCAATTAAAACAAATGAACCACCGATACCTGCAAAACATAATATTGAGGAATGAAGCTAGGCATCAAATAATACACACTTTATTATTTCATTTATATTAAACTCTAGGAATGACAAATCTAATCTATAATGGAAGAGTGTAGATAAGTGGTTGCCTGAGTCAAGGGGTCAGAAATGAAGGTCGACTGGAAAGAAACACAAGAGAACTTTTTGGGGTGATGGAATTCTATCTTGATTGCGATAGTAGTTCCATGGGTGTATAAATTTGTCAGCACTCACTGATCTCTATCCTTAAAATGTGTCCAGTTTATTGTACATAAATTATAAATAAATAAAGTTGATCTTATTTAAAAGGACAAAGTTCTTATGGAGTTTCTCATCTATTGTAAGATGGAGAGTCAAATGAGCAATAACAAGTGCGTTAAATGCTCTCTTGGGGGAAATCCAGATGCAATAGTAGTACAACAAAGAAACAACTAATTCAAATTAGAGGCTGAGGAAGATTTCTCAAGGAAGCTGAGATCTGAAGGTGTCAGAATAGTCTGTGAAGTAGGCAAAAGAGCATGTGCAAATGTCCAGAGCAAGAGAGTGGTATATTTAACAACAACATATGTTTTGAAGAGATACTTAGGAAGCAGGAGAATTGACAGGATTTAGCAATTCATTGGAGTCTGGAAAGAGCAGAATCAAAACTAATACTCTGGATTCTGCCTTAGTAAGTAAATGAGTAGAAGTGGCATTTTCCAAAATAGGAGAAACTGAAGGAGCATCAGTTTATGGAGATGGTCATAAGTCTAGTTTTGAATGTGATTTAGTGTGCCTACAATATACTAAAGAAGAGATATGAAACCAGTAGATGGAAATATAGATTTGTATATAAAGTCAGAGAACCAGGAAGAAACATACAGCTGGTAATTAACACTAATGGATTATTTGAACTTCCCTAGCAGAGTTTAAAAATTGTTAAAAATGAGGACCAAGCAAGTTGAAGATTACTAGTACTTAAGAAATTGGCAAAAGGAGAAGAATCTACAGAGGAGCTACTGAGGATAAAACAGATAGGAGAGTGGTCTGCTTGAAATTCAAAAATTCAGGACAGTGTGGTCAACAGACGCAAATACAGTTAAAAGATGAGGAAAGATACTATCCGTTGGATTTGGGAACAAGAAAGTAACCGATGATCTATGAAGAGCAATTTTATTGGAGTGGTGGTAACAGTGTTGAAGAGTTATCGAAAAATGTAAAATGCAAATAGAAAATATTGAAAACTCTTTCAAAAAGTTTGCCTACTAAAAGAAAGTTCAAGGAAATTATGTAGTCAAGGAATTTTCCTGTTAAAGTATAGTAAAGGCTTAAGTATTTTAAATGTGGATGAGAAGGAACACAGATTTTGAAAAGGAACTTATGACAACTTTTCATTTTCCAGTTAGGTTGGCCCAGGACTAAGAGGAATAAGGAGAATCTTAAGTAACACTTTTGTTGGGTAACACTTTTGAATCTAAGTCACTTCATCTCCATAAGTGAAACAAAGGAGGATCGCAGTGATTATAAATCACACAGTCATATGATTTGGGAATGGAAGGGATCTTAAAAAGTGACCAAGTTCAACTCCACTGGGAATATCTATTTTACAGTCATAAGACATCAAAGTACTTCATGTTTCAATGCTTTTTATCTTCATGTTATAGATTGAGATTAGTATTATTAATATATAAAGTGATCTTATGAATTAATAAGAAAAAAGATTAATGTATTTTTAGAAAAATGAGATTCATTATAGAAGGAATAAAAATACCAATAAACATATGAAAAAGTGTTTAATCCCAGTATTTAAATAAATGTAAAAGAAAACTCTAAAATACCATATTCCTCTATCAAATTGGCAACCATTAAAAATATTATAATACTCATCTATGGCCAGGCCACCCTGATCAAGCCCGATCCCGTCTGATCTTGGAAGCTAAGCAGGGTTGGGCCTGGTTAGTACTTGGATGGGAGACCATCTAGGAAGATCAGGTGCTGTAGGTGTAAAAAAATAAAAAATAAAAATAAATAAATAAAAATACATAAAATAAAAATAAGGGATTGTAAGCTGACAAGGTCCTTGCAATCTGTGAGGTCAATCAAGGGTTGCCTCGCCTAAAATAATTAATAAATAAATAAAAATAAAAATACTATAATACCCAATGTGACCAGGAGTTAAGAAATGAACACTCTTTTACACAGTTCAATGAGAGTACAAATTGGTAAAATATTTTTTCTAGAGAGCAATTTGACAATATGTGGCTGTTCATACTCTTTGACCCCGTAATTACCCTGCTAAACATTTATCCTAGGAAACAAATATAACTGCATAGAAATTCACATGCAGGAATGTTCATTGCTGAGATGACAGGTCATTATATTATACAGAGCAAATAATTAGAAACAATGGAAATGAATAAAAAATAGATTTCTTTTAAGTTTTATGTATGTGATAAAATACTTTGTTGCCATTAAAATAGTATTTCTGAAAACTAGAATGATATATAAAATGTTTATGAGATATTCCTGTGTGAAAAAACTTTAAAAAACAAAAACCCAGATTTTTATGATCTCAATTTTATAAAATGAAAGATACACAACAAACATGCATACATGTACAAACAGCACAAGCATGTACACAAGTGGAATAAACTATAATGGTAACAGTTGTGGCCATTGAATTGTGATATTTTAGGTAATTTTTTTTGTTTTTTTCTTTAGGCTTTTCTATACTTTTTAAATATTCTAAACTTTCTGCATGTAAACATATATTACCTTTCTGACCAGATAAATTAATAGTAATTATAAAAAAAGTCATAGTCTAAACTATAAAGAAATATTTTTAATCCAAAGCAATTAAGAACAAGATCCCAAATTTAAATTTTCATATGATCTCTCTTTAGGCTAGGATAATTATTTAAGGGCAAGCACACAGGAAAGAAACAACAACAAACCTTAGGTCTTGGAAAGCAAGAAAATCCTGTTTCATTGATAAACTTAAGTGTAGACAATCTAAAAAGGAACATTTATTAGGTGCCAAGCGTTTCACTTGCTTCAACTCATGTGACACAATGACTCTGAAAACTAAATTTCATTGTCCCCATATTACAGATGAGGAAGGTGCGGAAAGACATGAAGGACTTTGCCCAAAGCCAGAATTCAAATGTAGATCTAACCAACCTGTTGTATCCTGTTCACTACCTGCTCCCAGAGTACACTGTATTAGAGAATTCAATTTCTGAAAGTAACCAGGGACTGCCTTAAAATCCCTAAAAATAATGCATCAAGAAAAAGAGAACTTTAAAATCCTTTTAGATTTCTTGCTAGAAAATAACAACTATAGGCTCTTACTAAGAAATGGCACAAAATTACAGACTCTTTTCTATAAATCAGTCTTTAACATCTTTAAGCACTAATCTATTTAATTTGAATTTAGCTGTTGTGATGAATACAATAAATTAACTTGTGAAATTAATCATCTTGTTTTTAATGAAAACATATAAATACAGAAGCTTCGCTGTGTCTATATATATGGTTGGAAGGGATACTGGTTTATCTTGAAAAATATTACTCTGCAGGAATTTCTACTGCTGTTTATGCTGTAATTCAATTTGTCCTATTTAAATACAAAAATAAGCTAGCCCTTCAGACAATTAGTCCACTACTGAGGTTCACAACCGGTTAAAACAGTAACCCTTTTCACTTAATAAAAATGAAATCGATGATCCAATTTTGTCCCCCAAATAGTTCATGGCATTAGAAGCAGAGAGAATGCTTCAAGAACTGGATCAATTCAATGAAATTGAATTGACAAATATTTACTGAGTAACTTGATATGTATCTAACAGTCTGCCAAATGTTTTATATTTATCATCTCATTTTTTTCTAATAAAGTCACCATTTTATAGATCATAATACTAATGATCAGAGGCATTACATAATTTTATCCAAGGTCACATAGCTGAGAAATAGCAGCACAAGAATGTGAACCCAGATCCACCTGAATCTAAATCCCATCCTGTTAACATGACACTAAACCATCTCTAATATTAACCATATGGTAGAGACTAAGTAATACTGTGTGATAAATACAAAATAGTGTTAAAATACAGAGATGGAGGAAGTTGGTGTGAGAACACCAAGAAGACACCCTAAACAGGGTGATATTTTAGGATGTAATTGTATTACTGTTGTCCACAGCAGAGACTGTAATTCTCATTTTGTATAAAGTTTATGATACTCAGGTTAATAATCATGATACTGATGTTGACAGTGATACTCATGATCTGCCAATGAATGAAAAACTGAAATCCAAGTTCCTCATCCTCAAAGCCAGTGGAATAGCTCTAAAGGCTACAGAGTATCTGTATAGGAGGTGATGAGCTAAATGACATAGTGAGTGAGTTGGCGGAAGATGTCAGAATTAAGCATCTTCATAGCATTTGGTAATAAAAGAATCACACAGAATCTCAAAGCTTCAGAAGAAGATCACCCAACATCTTGGACATTTATATCAATGCCTATAAAATAAATTAATATATAATAATTGGCCATTTTTGGACAAGTTGAAAGTAATAATTACAATAAGAAAAACAGAATGTGCTCTAATTCCTACAGGTAATGGAGGGAAGTTCGAGACTGCATGGAAGAAATGGAACATGAGTAGAGTCCTAAACAAGAAGGAAGATTTATATACGTGAAGAAAGGGAGCAGGTGGGGCTTCTGAACAAAATGAAGACATGCGTAAAGGCATGGAAGCGTGAAAGTGAGAAGTTCCAGGTCCGGAAATCAATTCAGAGTGGAAAGAGCTTAGTTTGTATGGGAGAGAGAGTGTGGGAGGAAGAAACTTACACTAACATACCTGAGCCAGATCTTGGAGAATTTTGTATGCCAAGTTAGGCTTTTATATCTTTCTCTGCTAGATGACTGAACCAAGTCCTAAGAGAAAAAAATGCAGACATTACCTTTACAAAGCAAGCAGAAGGAGAACTAGAGAAGGAACAGTTGAAGACAGTGTTTGCAGAAGCTAATGGAGTAAAGCATGTTAAGAGGTCAATGTGCCAAAATTATAGCCTAATTAAAATATCAGTTCTCTTCTCTCAACTCCTGCGCCTCCTTTGCCCTTTCCCTCCACTATCAAAATACTTAAAGACTAATCCACATTGACTGTCACTACTTCTTGGATGCTCATTTTTTCCTTACCACACCAGTCTGACTTCTTTCCCTATCATCACTGAAATAACTCTGAAAACATCATCTGTGGTCTCCTGATTGTCAGAGCAATGGCTGTCCTCATCACATTTGACCTTGCTGTGGCAACTGTTGACCAAATTTATAATTTATATCTCTAGCTCAAACCTCTTTCTCTATCTCCAGACTCATATTTTTATTTGGATTCTAATAAACATCTCAAATTTAACATGTGCCAAACTGAACTTCTGATCTTACCTCTGCAAACCTAAACCATGTACAGCCATTCCCATCTCAGTGGACGGCAACTCCATCCTTCTAACTCAAAGAAAAATCATGAATCATCCTTGACTCCCCTCTATCTTTTATACACATCCAATCCTTTAAGAAATACTATTGGGTTTACTTTAAAAATATATCCAATAAACAATCCACTGCTACCACTCTGGTTCACCACCATTTATTGTCTAATAACAGAAACAGCTTCATAACTGGTTTTCTTACATATAGACCTATAATCCATTATCAACATAGTAACCAGAGTAATATGTCCAAAAGGAAAGGTTACAGAAACTATTCAGGCAAGCTAGACCAGAGCAGGTAATTTCCAAGGAGGAACTATGGCCATCTACACTGGATAAGAAGAGGATGGAGCTCAAGGCAGACACAGTTATTGATTTTCCATTTATAGAAACACTTATTAGGTACAATAATTTGTTTAAATCTCACAACCATTTTGGGCTCCAAGAATTATCATTTCCATTTTACATGTGAGCAAAGTGAGGCTCATGAAGTGGCATCATCCATTCATTTATTCATCCATTGATTCATCCATTCTCTTACTATTTATTGAAAACCTACTCTGTGTCAGGCTCAACGACTAAGCCAGAGCTCCTCAGCCAGTCCTGATAGAGCAGAAGTTCAATCTCCAGGCAGCTTGTCTTTAAGTTCAAGGATGTTTTCCATACAGCTGCACAGGGGACATCGAATAAGGACCTTTTTGGATTTTTTGTGAATGAAAAGCATATGGGGAAATGATACAAATATTTACAATTGAAAAGCAATTACAGCATTTTAGGTATAATAACTGTCTCTTAATAAATGTGTTAAATAAATAGGTGGGTGGATGAATGTGGGGGTAACAATGTTACTGCTCTTCCTATCCCATCAGGGTCAAATGGAACAGTGGCATAGAGTCTTGACAAAAAACTGTTTTAACAATCTTTTTTTATTGTTTGTTACTTCATTACTGTTTGGAAGTAGGCAACGATGCATGAGGCTGGGTTAGACCCATATCTCCACAGAGCGACAACACCTGATTACAAGTGATAACCCTCACTGTTTTAACTTATTGTCTCCTTCACAAGATATAAGTTAAGTACCTGCATTTCTTCTCTCACATGTCCATGAACAAAACAGGGGCTCAATATCTGTTTCTTGAATGATCTTATGAATTCCAATTTTATGGATTAAAAAGTTGAAGCTGAGAAGACTAAGTTAATAGCATAGTCATCCAACTATCAAGTGGCAAAACTAAAATTTGTACTCAAGCCTTCCAACTCTGAGGCTAACACTTTTTGTAATATACCACTTTTTTGACTGAATGTTTGGTTATCACAAGTTATTTAGATAGAAATAAAATGATAATGATTAGGTAGAACTTTATAATTGATTTGGTACTTTCACATATATTTTCTATTTTACTGTTATAAGAACAATACTAGAAGCACAATTTACAGATGAGGAAACCTAGGTCTAGAGTGTTCCAGATGAGTGGAATGGCCCAAGATCGCATTGCTAGCAAATTCAGAGGTAGGCTCTTCTCCAGGCTCAATATCTCTGGCTCTTTCATCTTCATTTCCATGCCCTTCTTCTTTTGGACAGACCTTTCCCAGGAAAGCTACGCAATCTTCTTAAGATGACACCCCACAACTGTCAACTGTACTCATTGTACCAGGATAGGATAGAACAGAAGAATATGGCCCTCCAACTTGCACAGATTTCCCAAAGGAAATATTTTGTCATCTGAAAGGAGCTGTCAAGGCTCCAGAGACATGACTGGTGAGGAATCAAGCCAGCTGGCGGAGTATTTGACAAAACCAAACTCCTGGTGATTCTCAAGTTATGAAGACAAGGACTTCTTGGATGTGCCCATCAACCTGCATGCATTGTAATTGAGAGAATCTGCAGCACTGTCAGAGTGATATCACATGTATCCAAATCTTTTTCCTCCTTTTCTTTCATTTTTCAGCTTAAAGTTTAGTCTTCTTTCTTTAGCAGTTTTTGGAGCCATGTGACTGGTAACTCTGGCAAGTGCTATAAATGCGATGAGATTGTGCCTAAGGGAAAATTGCCATCATGTAAAACTAGGACTAAATATTTGTACTCCTTCTTGGGGCTTTTAAAAGGTGAATACCATTTCCGAGAGTTAAGAAACAGCTTTAATTACTGTGATAGAAAGTCAAGGGAGAAACAGTTTTAATGAAGTTTATATTTAATCACAACAGGAATGCATAGAAAAATTTACTGGTATTAAAAAAGGGAGAGTATTATTAATTTCACTCCACTTAGATTCAGTTATATTCAGTTTAACAAACATTGCAAATACAATGTAAATTGCATTTCTTCTTAAGCATAAATACCATTGCATGATGGAATCAAATGAGTTGAAACTGAGAAGTAACACATTTAATTCATTCATTCTTTTATTTGTGCATTAATTCAACAAATATTTACTGAGCATGGACTCTGGAACCAAAATCTAGATGTCAGTTAGGTATCTGCCACTTAATAGCTCCATACTATAGTTTTTAATCATCATTATTTTAATACTACCACATATTAGGGACATTTCCAGATACTTGAGAGATAAGTAACAAGAGAGTAAAGGTCTACACTCTTCTGGAGCTTGCATTTAAGCTGTTTCTGTTTCCTGTTTTGCTCTAGGACTACTGGCTGCTGCTCATGTAAGCTGTTAATCTATTTGCTGTGGTAGTCCTTTATCTTTTCTGTTTTCCTTCTTATATTTTACTGTGAATTGTGAAGGCAGCCAAGAAAACTAATTAGAAATATGTCTAAAGCAAAAATCAACAAACACTGAATGAGAATCTAGAGATGCTCTGGAGGACCTAAGAGGAGAAACCATATTCTTTGTCCTTGTAGAAAATGAGGTGACAAGATATAGATAGCCAACAATTAGGTAATAATACAAAATAGTTTCTTGACCTCAAAACAGAATGCCCTGGAGCTCCTACCAGTGTCAAATTCCAGCCCCATTTTAAAGTGAACTGTTATATCACTTAAACAAAATCTTAGTAATCTCCTACTACATAATAGATCCTCTACCAGATGTTGAGAGTTAAAAAGAATTAATGTTGTTATTCTCAAGAAGTTACCAAAGAAATATATCTAAACAACTTGAGTAAAAGTCAGACTGTGATAATGCCATGAGAGAAGTACAAAGACGTACAAGCTGATATGGAGAGAAAGATGAATGAATTCATTTATTTCGCAAAGAATTAGTGAGTGCCAAATATGCATCAGGTGCTGTGTTAGGTGCTGGCAACACAGTAGCGAATCAAACAGATAAGATCCCTGCTCACATAAATCCTACAGTTTAGTGGAGTGAGACAGAAAATTAATAAGAAAAATAAAACAGATAAGCTCAGGTGGTGAATAAAATAACACATAATGATTTAATACTGATGCTGGTGTTTGGGGTTATGCGACATTTGATTGGGTAGTCTGGGAAGACTTATGTGAAGAGCTAACATTTGAGCTGAGCTAAAAAATGACAAGAAAGTCACTTGAAGATCAGAGTAAGAGTGCTCTAGGTAGAGAGATATGCTGTATATCTTCTATTTGCTTCTTCCGATTCCCCTCTCATCCTTCTCAGCTCTGCTCTTTGCCTCTGAAAGCTGACTTGTATGTATTGAATTGAACCTTGTGGAATTGTTGATTTGGGCAATTGGTTCAACCTACTAAATAAAAAGGGTTCCCTTGACCTCTACCTTCCAGGCCGAGTTACAAAGTAGAGAGCCCCAGAAAGATATGGATTATAGAGAGAATTGTTGGACTTTTTATTTCCTTGGATCCTTTCTTGAGGGGTCACCTTAAACTAGTTGTGTCTCTCAATCTGTCTTTTTCAGCTCCTGTCAGGTGACCCTCTCAATGGCACCCTTTTATTTCGGGGTCTGATAACTGCTTCCTCCCTTTGTCTCGTCATGTCTGTGAAGGTAACAGTGCCTCCAAAGCACTAGCTCCAAGTACTGCATTACACCTGTGTTTTCCTTACATCCTGCCAACACTCTGTCCCTTTGTTAAATTCTCTTCAAATTCTATCCAGGATCCTCATATAGGAAATAAGTTTGGAGTATCTCAGAAAACTGAAGAGGCTAGTATGGCTGGAGCTTAATGAGAAATGAGAAGGAAAGAGAAGATGAAGTTAGAGAAGTAGGCACAGATTAAATTATACAGGGCCTTATACACTATGTTTAGGAGTCCGAATGCTACTTTAAGCATAATGAGAAGCCACTAGAAATAGAAGAAAAAGCATTAATTAAATCTGCATGAAGTTAAGGTAAAAATGTCAAGAAAGAGTTGAGTCTTAATGGTTGGACATATATTGGCTGACAGAAAAGAAAGGAAAAGCTTTCCAGGCACAAGACCTAGTGGTCCAGCATAGTTACAAGGGAGACAAAACAAAAAAAAACGGAAGGAAACTAGGCTAGGGATTCAGGTTGAAATCATTTAGTAACCTAACATGATGACTATAAAACTGGGCAACTTCTAATAATTTGAGGTCTATAGAACTTAATAAGAACATTGTCTGCTTGCTATATACTCTGAGATTTTGATGTCTTAAAAGATACAAACAGAATAATAAAATGTATTACTTCACTACGATTTTTATCAAACTTAGTCAACACCAATGTGGTTTAGGTCATTGCTTTTCTCTGAAGCTTTCTTCGTTTGACCTTATCTTCCCCTCAAAACAGTCTTACTTAGATCACCCCTATTCAACACCCAGTGGCTCATGCTTATAAGTCACGAGCAAAACAAAACTGTGACATGGCTTTCAAGACATTTTGGCCAAATTTTTTCGATGATCCTAAATCTCCCTCCTCTCTCCTAGATGAGAAGGGTTCCTCACTCTCTCAAACACATGCCATATTTATTCCCATCTGCAAACATTTCCTATCTCCTTTGCCTCACTGCCTTCTCTCTCCAACAAACTCAATATAGAGAGAATATATAATTTGGGTTAAAGGATATTTAGGTTATAATCCTGGCTCTGTCACTTACTAATTGAGTTGTTTTTAACAAGTTATTATAACCCTTTGAACCTTAGTTTCATCTATAAAATGGAAAAATAATGCCTGCCATCACGGAAGTACTGAGAGAATGATTTAAGTGTAAGTAAAGAATCTAGCAAGTTTTAGCACAAAAATGCTCAATAAATATCATTTTCTTTTCCTTCCTTTTTCTATCTCTATGCTTACAGTAGTGTTACTGCCATGAAATTTAGTACTAAATAAATTTCTAATAATAATTAGAAAACTAATCATAAAACTTTTTAGTGCGGATACTAGTTCTGTTATCTGTGGGATATTAAAATGTCTATTGAGAATGCAAACTTAATATTATAGTAAAAATATAAATAATAATAATGAAAAAGTTTTTTTAATTCACAAATTACTTTCATACCAATTTCTTTATTTTCTTCTCAAAATGACACCAATGTGGTTTAGGTCATTGCTTTTCTCTGAAAAGCAGGTCAGATATTATTCCCATTTTACAGGTGACAAAATAAGCTTGAAGATATTACAAGACTTGAACATGCTCATCCAAGATGTTTCTTTATAAGAATTCATTCCCCTCCATTCCTAACAGACAAGGATACGATATACATTAACTGGCTAAGTAAATCACCTCCCTCCTGAGACTTTCCTTTGCATTAAAGTAGTCTGTGATAAAAAGTTAACATACCTCCCAATACTTATCTAGCCTTCTCTCTCCTCATGACTATTCATCAGTTTAAGGAGAAACCATAGTGAAAGTGTTACTTGTTGTTCCTGGAACACATCGAACTGTTACTTCTGGGCACATGCCACTGCCTTTGCTGAAATACCCTTCCTGATACTGAACACCCAAATAATACACTTTCAAGATTCAATGCAAGACTTGCTGAGTAGGATGTCTTCCTTGATACCCCACGTAAAAATGGCACCTTCACCTGTGATTCTAGGCATACCTGTGTGACATGCAATGGTGTCTCGAATTTGGTGCAATTGTATTTTCTCTGTATCAGTTATTTGGTGAAATTATGTGTATCTCTATCACAAGACTGTGAGCTTCATGAGGGCAGGGAATGTTCAAGCTTTTTAATATTTTCTGTGCCCAGACAGGGCTTGGCATAGAGCAGGAATAATTGACAATATGATGAATAAATTAAGTTTCCTAGGGTACCTTTGGGTCTGACCCAGAAGCCTTATGCTTTAAAGGAAAACAGTAACTCACAGATATTCTCAGGAAGGAGTCAGTCCTAACCATCTACATATATTAAGGCATGGGGTGCAAAGTGGAAAAACAAAAACAAAAATGTAGAAGTCAGCAATTACTGGAATTACTGCTTTTTGGAACACAACACTGAACATGTTATTTTCTCAGCAGCAACTTTCTCACCATTTTATCTCCATATGCCATTTGCCAACCCAGAATGAGCTAGTTCTTTCATGTAAAATAGCCTGAATCCTGTTGAAAATGGTTCTGCCAGTGAAGAAGCTAGGTCACATTTCAGAAGGAGCATGGACTGACTTGAAAGAAACTGGGCTTCACAAGTTCTCTGAGCCTTGTTTTCTCTATCTGTGAAGTACAGATTATACCTTCTCCTAGCCTCTGTACCAGCAAGACTAATCATGACATAAAGCAATGGTATGAAAATATTTGAACATTGTCGATGTGTCCTCTTCTGGAACCCATGGAAAAAAGACTAGGAAAAAGGTTTGGGCTAATGTGTTGCTGGCTGATAATGACTCCCCGTGGATATCAGGGCTATGTTAGCACTCTGCAAAAGACAGAGGGAGAGAGTCTGAGGGGCTAAGTTAGAGGGCTTTAGAGTCAGGGGGCCTTTGGGTACCCCAGTGAGTCATCATTGAGGAAGCCTCATGAAAAGGTAATATCGGGCAAGGCGCAGGGCTTACTCTTCTGTATTCTAGCACCAAACACATAAAAAGAAAAACATTTAATCATTTCTGGAAGGATGGGAGGAAAGACGAAGGGAGAAAGGAAGGGAGGGAGGGAGGGAGGAAGAAAGGAAGGGAGGGAGAGTAGGAGGGAGGAAAGGAAGGAGTTAGTCTAGGTTGGAAGGCTTGCCTTTAAAAGCAGCCTGAATCTAGCATTGGCTTTAATGAGCATTAAGCTCTTTATCTCCACCTCTCTTATACCTCCTACTCTTGCTCAATGGCCCAGGCAATTTCAGTGCAATTTCACTTGGCTTATCTAATTTACACACACCTGCTGATTCCTCAGACCTATGCTCATTGCTAACAACCCTGATATTAACGAGACACAGATCTTGACCTCAAGGATTAAGCTGAGACAGACCTAGAAATAGGCAGTGACAACTTGATGATGTGCTCTGAGAGAGGAGTTCAGGAGGAATGGAGTACAAAGAGCATGGACTGAGTAACTGCCTGCAGAGCCCTGGAAGGCTTCACAGAGGGGAAGGCACTTAGGTTAGGCCCTGAAGGAAGAGCAGACTTTCATAGGCAGAGAGGCAGAGAGAGTGTTCAAGGCCGAGATCACACTGAGAGCAAAGGTAATGGGGCTGGTGGTGATGGCGGTGACAGAACAATACACTTCTCTCTAGGAAGCCCCAGAAAAAGTATCTGATGGACTAACAGAGATGTTAAAGAGAGGGTGGCAAGAAAGACAGGATGGAGTCAGTCCAGCATCATCTAGGAGCAGACAAAAGTGGTGTTCCAAGTAAAGGAAACAATACAGCAAAGGCGAGAGGTATCTGGGGGTTGGCTGGAAGAAGGATTCTTTTAGAAAGTCACAGGTTAAAATGGTTGTTTCAGGAAGTCATGAGTATAATTAGAAGGTAAGGGCAGGAAAAAATAACCTTTAAATATCTGAGATATCACCTGGCTTTTTTTTTCTTTTAAACATCTTACCTTAGATCTTTCTTCACCATCCTTGCCACCCAATCCCAAGACTACTACTGTGTATATTACAGATCACAAATAAGACTGCTTGGTTTTGAATCTTAGCTCTACTATTTATTAGTTATTTAAACTTGGAATATTTAAACTTTTCTTGGTCTCAGTTTCCACATCCCTCAATGGGGATAATAATAGTATTCACAAGATATGATATGCTTTAGTAATAATAGCTAATTTGTATTATTCACTATGTGTCAGGTCCTATCCTAAGCATTTTTTTGTGCATTAGCTCACTTATTCCCTGAACAACTGTCATGTTGTAGGTAGTATTTGTGTCCCTTCTTTATAGATGAGAAAAGCAAAGCCCAGAAAAGTTAAGGATTTGGCCTCAGGTCACACAACTATGAATAGAAGATTCAGGATTTGAATCCAGGCATTTTGACTGCAGAACATATACTTCTAACCACAATGAGTGAGATCATCTATGGAAAATGCCTAGCATTGTGAGAAATCACAAAAACTACATTTGTTATCATTCCAGTGGCTCTGTCAATTTAAATAAATGGATGAGTGTCTGATTAACAAGTGATTGAGTAGACAAGTGAACAAATGTTAGTTGAAAGGGGAAGCACATCGCTGAGTGGAGAACTCCACCTCAAGTGGCTGGCCAGGAAGGTAAGGAGCTGGTTGCTACAAGGTAGGGTCATGGTGGTAAGTGTCACACTTCATCTGATACAACTGGGATGTGGGCACCACCGTCCTGAGCCAATGAATAGAACACTGAGAAATGACCCAGAACCTATCCAGGGAACATGAAGGAGCCTGGGTGGTCATACTAGGCTCCCTCTGTGGCCCTACAAAGGAGCTCTGGAAGGTAGCCTTTGCCATTCTTCTGCCTCATCCCTCATCATTACAGGTGACCTAAAATTCTGATTAGGAAGGCACAGCCTAGTGGCAGCGAGTGCACTTCAGAGCCAGAAGGAAGAGGACTAGGAATGAAGGGAATCATAATTCATCAGTGTCGGTAAGCTTTGAGGGCTTAAGGCAACACAAAGTTGATGTCTTGGACCACCCAGAGGAGCAGCCAAGGCCGGAGAACAGCCCCAGTGAGAGAGGGGATGGGACATAAGAGGTAGAGAAAGGGATGAGCTTTTCTATGAACTAATGTCTTCGGACATTAAACAAGTTTTGCCAGGTCATTCAGATAGAAGTAGAAAGGCAGATTTCAAACCCAGAGCCCTGTGACCCCAAAGCCCGTGCTCATTCTCTTAAACCACGCTGTCCCACAACTACACAGAATATGTGTGCTCAATGTGATTCTACTGTTGCATGTCAGTTTGAGAAAGAGAACAAGTTAGCAAGTAGCCACTAGATCATATCCCCTCCAAATTCCCTATCCTTGCCCCTATTTCATACATTAGAAAACCCAGGCCCAGAGAGAGGCAGTAACCAAACCAAAGTCACACAATGGCTAGCATCCATATCTCTGAATTTCCATAACACTTCAACAGAGAAGAAAAGTTGCTGCCCCCCAGGTTTCCAGTGAAAACTATACTTTAAGGCCAGCCAGTGGCTTAAAGGAGGAGGCTTCACATACTTGTTTACTTAAGAAAAGGGAAGAAACCTAATTTCTAATACCCCACCGAGGAATCAAATTATGATTTACAAATATAATTAGGAGGGAAAAAAAATCCACAGGCATGCTTGGGAAGAGTGGAGAGACTACAGGCTTGAAGGAGGGGTAGTGAGTCAGGGAGAGAAAAGCGAGGTGAGTGACAAAACACCTGGCCAGTTGTCAGGTTTGAAGTGAGGTCATGTAGGCTCCCCTTGTACCACCCCGTCAGTGTCCCAAGCAGGGCTATCTTTCTACACTCAGAGGGCACTTGTAAATCGACTTAGAAAAGGCAGTCAGATGCAATTCAAAGAACCTGGATTATAAAATTATGTGGGCCTTTCTCACACTGGTAATTGGGACCCCTATCTCTGGTCTTACACTTTGTAGTGTCATTTTGGAAACTAAGTCCCTCTGTTAGGTAGTTAGTAAGGCATGAGTGACAGGATCCCAGCTCTGTAACCATAGAAACTTCCCTTGAAGACCTTTCTTAAGCACCTCCCAGAAATACCTCCCTCTTTTAGGGTTCTAGATTACCCCAAATCCTAGAGCACAAAGGCCATAAAAGCTGCTGGCTAAACTAGCTACAAATGCATGCGCAGAAAGTACTGCCCATAACTTTAGCCTCATTATACCATCATTATAATCTCATGAGTATGCCTAGAAGTTCATGAATCTAATTATAACAGACTGGATTCTGGGTAAGCACATGCTCAATAGGCAAAGGGTTATATAGCAGCCAACTGTCAGTCAAGGTGACCTCACATATGGATCATCTAGGATCTCCCGTCATAGCCCAAATATGAACAGACCTTTCCATTTCTGCATTGTTACAGCATTCCTGGCTGGAAACCCACTCTTCTCTTTGGGGCATACTGTCTTATCTCTTGATCTCCTAAATTCCACAGGGCTGTAGCCTTCCCCAGCATCGCCCATCTCCTTCTAAAGTGTACTTTCAATAAATCTTACTTTTTCTAAATCTCACCAACCTGTAATTCTTTGCTGCGTCAGTGGGGAAGAACCGAGCGACAATACACAATGCCACTGTCCTCCCCACCCCTGCCCCTCATGCCGCTGGGGTGATGCCGGATTTCACATCACCCCAGCGGTGACACCTCTCCATGCCTGGCTAGCTATGCAGTAAAAGCAGAATATCCTGAGCCCAGAACTGGTTCCTTTGGTTCCTGGTCATTGGAATTATTTACCTTGAAATTTTCTAAGTCTCTCTCCGGTACCTGAGGTCAACCAGGGATAGTAGTTTTAACTAAGCCGTGTGCTCCAGACCCCCGTTCAGACCCTTCGAACCATCTATCTCCCGTTCTCCACATGAAGAACAACCAGATGATCTGAAAAGTTCCATGTCTCACTGATATGACTTCTATGACTCATGGGTAGGCCCCGGCTCCCGGAGGAGGGCTGGGAGACCAGATCACTTCTTTATCTGGTATGTGTTTCTTTCGCATGGTCATATAAGATTGGGCCACCAGAATGGTGCTAACATGATGATTTGGGGTGACTCCCACTCATGTTGGACATAGGATAAGTTCAGGGCTCTGGGCTACTGATGGTCTGCCACTGTCCTCTGGGTTTTAGCCACGTGTGTGGACACAGGCCTTGGCTTTTGCCTGTCTATGTTCTAACCTTGATACTGAAGATGACATGGGTGGTGACAAGCATCCTTTACCCTGTGTCCCTTCCTGGACAGCAGTACCAGGCTTTTCTCTAGAAGAGGCTATGCCTATCTCATGCCTATCTTCTCTAAAGTCTTTTGAAGTGGTTACTCTGCATTTCCTTCTGACTGTTGTCAATCAGTGTGCACATACTGTGCTCTCCTAGGTCTCCTAGGTCATGAGAACAAGCTTTCCTTGTGGGAATGGGCTTGTTCTTCTCTATTAGCATATGGGTCCTTTGCCTATTTTTCTTGCTGATGGTGTGTGGAAGACAGTTAGCATTGAACAGTCTTTATGAAAACAGAACATATTCTAGGGATACAGTGATTATGGCCTAAAGCTAAAGAGTTAAAAAAAAAAAAAGACATGATTGGAATATATATTGATCTATGTTTAGTCTATAAAATACTAGATGATACATTTAACATGACCAGAACATGAATTACCATTCACATTTTCCTGCATACTTGGATGAGTCCTGCTTTTGGGTTCATCATTAACAAAGCATCATAAAAACCTTTGAGAGACTCGTTAGAAACCAGTATTTGTAGGAGATACTGATATAGATGCTCTCCTTGACCATACTCTTCTCGGGCTACTCTGAACTGTATTCTCAAGTCGGCCCTGATTTTTGGGCTTCCATGTTCATCTCTGCGTTATACAATTTTAACAAGAATCTGTGAAGTCAGTTTAGCCAGAAACCCCCATCCTCAATATCTAATTACTCTCAATATTTGATCATGTTTTTTAGCCTCTACCACCCCTCCACCCCGCCCCCAGGTGATATCTGATTACCCTGGCCTGTCGTCAATAAGAACCCTGTTCAGTAGGTTTAGCCATAATCCTCCCTTTCCCCTCATGCTTCCTCTTAGTAATTTGTAATTTTTTGTCCACTGATCACAATCCTCCCTCACTCCTTGGTTATATATTCTCACTTTATTGTGTTTGGAATTGAGCCTGATCTTTCATCGCTACTATAAAACCCTATTGTAGTAAGCCCCCTGAATAAAGTCTGTTTTACCATTCTTTAGCAAGTCTTATAATTTTTTTCTTTAACAATATTATGAATGATCAAGTGCCATGAATAATCATACAACCAGAATTAAATAAATGGTATTGGGAAACTGCAAACATGTTCCAAAGGGCCATGCATCATGAGTAATATCAGTTTTGCTGACTTTTTCTCCAGATAGGAAATAGGAAATTAACCAGGAACCATGCATTTGATAATAAAGAACATGAAAAGATGGTACATGGACATTTCACATGCACTGATTGAACAATAACTAAACATATTTCTTCTTTACTCATTGTTCTAAATTTTCATCTAAACTCATGGACTTCACAAGTTTCCATGAATTTTATAAAATACTTTTAATGTTTTTCTTTATTCCTAAGCTCTACTATATAATGGAAAAATGCATAAAATGAATACTAAACAGAAATAGAATAAAATTTTAAGAGTTGCCTTTAAGAGGAGAAATCAGAGGGAATTTTCCTGATTCATGTTTACTTTTCACTACTTTCTAAATTTGCTACACTAAGCATGTGCTATTTTCACTTTGATCTTTCAGCTCGCTGAACTTCTTTCAACACGCATCTCTTATTTCTCTGTACATGATGCTCCTTCTTTCCTATAAACTTATTCTTCCCAAACATTCACCTTCATTTAGCTACATCCTACTGATCTTGGAGAGCTCATCAGCGAAGTCACTTCCTCCAGGCACCTTCTCTGGATCCTCCAGGCTGTATTTAGTGCTTTTCTAACAATCTCCTCCCATATTACCCAATCAATTCTTATCACTCTACCTATAACTGAAAGTTTGCTTCTGTGAGTACCATGCACTCCAGCATGCCTAGCCCTGTGCATAGCAAAATAGCAGATCCTCAGAAATATTTGTTTAATGAATAGATGGATGAAAACAAATTTTCTTCAATTTCTTTTAAAAAAATATATACACATGAACAAAGCCCAGAAAGCTCAGGAAAGTTTTTTTTTTATTTTTTTCCCCTTGTTATTTGTTTTAGTTTCTCACTGATAGTTAAAAAGAATTGTTAATAGAGTGCTTCGGGAAGTATATAGAGAATCTGCAAAACTGTTTCCTGTCCTTTGTCAGGGACATAGAAAAAACAGTCTGATAAATTCTAATTCTTTGGGGCAGTATTGAACAAATAAATTCCTAGGAACACTATAAAATTCTCTGGGAAGAAAGGGGGAGAGACAATCTATAGCCAAATAATTGCAGTAAATGCTATAAGCTCTGCACCCCCCACACAACACCTCCCCTTAAGATTTACAATGTGTTTTAGCACATCCCAATCTCTAAAAAGTCCTGCTGTAAAGAATCTGGCTAATATATTTATAATCCAGTGCTGCTTGAACTTATTTAAATATGAATCCTTCCTTTATGTAACCTATTAACATTTATTTCTCAGAACACTTTGGGAAATGCTGGGTTTAAGAGATAAGGCTTCAGAGGAAGGAATTTTCTGACTCACGGTGAAGGCGAGAAGTAGGAAAAATACAGCGGAGAAAGAGACAATAAGAATCAAAAAAAAATAAAACCACTAATAAAGCGTAACATTTGTTGAGCACTTACTATGTGGCAGGTAGTATGTCAAGTATTTTAGATACATTAGTTTGTTTAACTTTTATAATAAATTTTCAAAATGGATACTATTATTCCCACTTCATAAAAAGGATTGAAGTTCAAAGAGGTTAAGTATGCTGTGGACAGCATCATATCAGTCTGGGTTATTTCGCTCTCTCTTAACCACTATGCTTACCACCACTGAATCATATAACCCTTCTTTCTCTGGCAGAATAGGTAATAAAATGGAAACTCTGCCTTCCTTTATTCCTCTTTCCTTCTCATCTTTCTCTTCCCTTCTTTTCCCTTCTTTTCTCTCCCTTCCCTGCCTTCCTCAAACATCCTATGAGTGTCCATTTTGTGTTAGTTACTGTGCTGGTTAGACCCTCCCTGGGGTTTCAGAGATGAATCAGAACTGATCCCTCTTTTTGAAGAGTCTCCAGCTTAGCCCACTAAGTTGATCAGCCTCCAAGTCCTGGGACAGATTAACAGGAGGATGAGAAGGAAGACAACCCCATGGATTTCATCAAGATCATCAGAAAGGCACCTAGAGCTGCTCCCCACACATTTCTAAGACTGGATCTTAGAAGAAGAAGTATTTGGCAGCATGAGGGGTGAGGAAAAAGTTTTATGTACAAATCATTAAATTAATGCTGCTTTGGTTAACTAGATTTATTAGTGAGAGTTGGGGGTAAGTATACCTGTCCCCTATTTCAAATATTCCCTGTAGTTCTTGAAGATGAGCAATATGCTCATTTGGCCACATGCCAAGAAGCTATCTGGGGAAATGAGTATAAAATTCCACTCACATGGGGGTTACAAAATAAATATAATTCAGGACAGAAACTTGGTCCCTACCTTCAAATTAAAAAAAAAAAACAAAACTCCCTGTACCTTTTAGATCTCAGTGCCCATCACACTGCTCTGGGTCTGTCACTCAATCAGGAAGAGAGAGTCCTAGATCCTCTGGTATAAAGTTCAGCTTTCAGAAGATATCTATTATCTCCTCACAGATGCCTCATTGTGCCCTCATCACCAAAGTGTCTTGGGCTGACCTAGGGAAGCATTTCTGATCTCTCCTGTAGATAGGGAGTCTCAGGCCTGCCATCCTCCTTGTCCGAGACTGTCGCTGAAGGAGGAGAGGTGAAGGTAAAGCTTTACTTGAAATTCAACTAGTGCTGCATAAAGAATGATGCACATGAAAAATTGATCATGACACTGCACTCAGGCAAATATTATTAATAATTCAGTATTTAAACATACAATATATCCCTCTTAATGATGAAAAGAAACCCAAGGTCACAGCAAATAAAAGTCATTCCAATGAGACCAACAGGAGGGGAGAGAATTTCTCCAGTGGATCACTCCACAATAGCTTCCCTTATACTTACCACACAGCAGAGTGAGCAATCTTTCTATTAAGAAAAGGAGCAGAGCCCTTCTCAATAGGAATATTTCAAACTACTAGGCAGTTCCAGAAAGGAGCAGATCCCAGGGGTACTAACCTTCCTTTTCTCAATCTCATCTTTAAAATGGAGATCATAATACCTCAAAAATGGGGCTGTTGTAAGGATTAGATGATTTATGTATATATCGAATTAAGTATACAGTGATATCTTTATAAATTTTAGTTTTCCTTCCTTTAATCCACTTGATTAAAACCGAAGTTATATGGAAAGCTAGTGAATTTTCGAAGGGTCAAAAGAGGCCTTAAATACGGGTGAACTAAAGTGAACCTCTTGGTACATATCCTTAGCATATGTCCTGAGCACAGTCTTCCTGTGGGTAATTAACCTCACCTCACCTCTAACAACAATCAAAGCTTCAGGCTTCTGCAACGACACCATGATACCGGCAAGCAGGTAAGAAGCAGAAGTGGAGAAAACATTAGCCCAGGATCTCGGTTTTGTCCCATGTCTATAAGTAACTGACTCTCTCTCTCTCTCTGGATGTTGATTTCCTCCTCTACAAAGTGAGAGGGCTTGTAAATGATCTCTCAGCCACCAAATTGCAACTCTGAATATTAACAATCATGTAGATAAGGCAAATTACTAAAAGCATAGGATTTAGAGTCTTATGACAGACCTGAGTTCAAATGTAGCTTTTCTACATACTTGTAGTAAGGTACTTAACCTCTCTAAACCCCAGATTCCTGAGTGATAAAAATGACACAATAACAGTTCCTACCTCAGAGATTTATTTTGAGCACTAAGCAGTCCAAGATAACACTGCTTGTAAGAGGAAGATGTAGAAAGCAAGCCCAGGTCTGTTTAATTTCAAAGACCTTGCTGTTTCCATTGCAATACTGGAGAACACCAACAGAAACAAATGCCTACAAAGCCAGGCAGAGTACAATAGAAGCACAGGCATTCTGCTATTAAATGACAGAGGGATTAATGCTGTCTGTGGGTGAACGCAGCAAGTAGTTCCATCATAAAATGAGCTCTGGAGCAGAGGCCAAGGATTCAAAACACTTAACCTCTCTGGGATTCAGTTTCTTCTGTAAAATATGGACAGTAACAGTACCCGCTTCATAGAGTTAAGAATATAGATAAAGAAAGGTATATAAGCACTTGGCATTGTGCCCAGGACATAATAAAACCTCAATAAATGATGGCAATTGCTATTATTATAATAGATTCTTTTAATGACAGAAAATTAAATATTATTATAAATGATCAAAACATAATAGAATGACCTAAACAGCTCACAACATACTGCCAACAACAACAACAACAACAACAACAACAACAAAACAGAAGCCCAGAATAACATTTTTCTATTGGCTTTCCAACTTCTATACCACAAAAGAAAAAGTCTGGAAACCACATGCTTTGGTCTTCAACCAGGCTCTATTCTCAGAGGTATTATTTACATTTCAGATTTATTATTGTCTTCCATGGTGCTGACATGAAATAACTTTCCATTCTCTTCTATGTTAAAAGAGTACAGTGTTTCTTGGCTCAATAAATAATTCAGGGCTATATTAATATTTTAAGAACAATAAGCAATATATTTTGGACCCTAGAAAAACCATGAGGACTGAAATTAGCAATTTGTAGTTGAAAACCTAATTGAACCAACATATTGATTTTTTCTTCCAGGTTTTATTGCCCACATAGTGAAGAGGAGTGCCTGCTTCCATTCCGAATGCTGCATACTTAATTATATCTGCTAGATTTTGTTTTTATAAAAACTCAAAAGCATACAATCATGAACGTAAATGCCTTGCCCATTTGATGCTAAACATAGAACCACCCCACTTTCCTTACAATAGTGCACTCTTCTTCATGTACATTTTTCAAGGATGATGGATGCTATCTTTTCATAATTATCAGATTTCTAAGTTAGTACTTATAACCTTAAAATAAGTCTGTGCTATAGGTCATATCTTCTTTTACAGATAAAGAAACCGTGGTTCAAAGAGGTTGAGTAAATTGTTCAGGGTCACCCAAAAAGTATATCCAATGCTAAAGTCCAAGTTCTTTCCTTTACATCAAGCCTCCTCATAGTACTAATAACGATAATAACAGCTAAGAAATATTGAACATTTATAGTGTGCCAGGCACTGTTTTAAGCTGTTTATATACAATAATTCATTTAATTATCCTAATAATCTTTTGAGATAGGGGCTATTTTTATCCCCTTCTACAGTTTAAGAAAATAAAGCTTAGAGTGTTGAAGTGGCTTTCCCCTTACCCTGATGTCAAGTGGTACTCCCTCATTCCCATGTGGCACCTCATATTCCCTTGAAGAAATCAGGATGTATATTGGCCATCTTCAGCCAGAGTCTCTTAGATTGGCATCTTAATTTTCTGACCACCCACCTTAGAACTTTGTAAGAGCTTCCCTGTACATCTTTTTCATATTGCTCCTCCTAGTCTCATTACCAGTTGATTCTATCATTAAATCACTTCTCTTCAACTCTTGCCATCAATCTGATCCATGTCACTAACATCTCTCTCCTGGACTACTAAATTATCTTTTTGCTTCTGGTCATGCACTCTCAGATCTATTATCCACTTTGCAACCAGAATTCTCTTTTTAAAGATAAACACAATCATGTTAATCCCTTGCTTAAAATCTTTAATGGCTTCCTATTATACTTAGAATCAAATCTAAATTCCTTATTATGGTCTTCAAAGCTCTGTATAATCTGGATTCTGTATGTTGTCCTCTAGTCTATAGTTATTCTGGTTTATTGAAATCACTCAAATATGCTACACTGTTTTCCATTCCAGGGCCTTTGCACATTCTGTTCCTTCTGTCCATAATGCTCTTCTGACTCTCTGTATGACTGGATCCTTCTCATCTTTCAGATCTCAGATAAAAATGTCCTGTTCCTCAGAGAGGCATTCTCTTTCTACTTTATCTAAAGTAGGTCTCCTATTTCTCTCTACTTTTGCATTTTGTTTCCTTTATAGTTCCCAGCAGACTCTACATTTATTTATTTAGAGAGGCATAGAACATACTTGTAATAAATACAGAATCTGAAGTCAGAGTACCTAGATTTAATTCCTAGTTCTGCTATTTAATGATGGCCCTGGGAAAGTTACTTACCTCTCTATGTCTGAGTTTCCTCATCAGTACTTGTACCTATTTTGCAAAGTTGTCGTGATGATTAAATATAAAGTGCTTAGAACAGCATCTAGCATACAGTAAACATTCAATAACTGTCATCTATTATATATTTTTTCTTCCTACCATAATAAAGATTCCAAGAAAGTAGAGACCATATCTGTTCTCATTCACCACTATACCTTAAGGACTAGAACACTGCAGGCATTCATTAGATCTTTGTTGAATATAGGATGAAGTCTGCTCCTAGCATCATCAAGAGAAAGTAAATTTTACAACCAGTCTCACCTGGATTCAAATCCTGTTTTTTCCATGCTCTATGCTCAGTTAATACCATTAATTTTTCTCATCTTGTCCAATACCTTAAAAGCCCCTGTACCAGGCCTCTTATCGGCAATGAACTTTATATAGGAATTGTCTCTAAGTTTTGTTCTTAGATGACAATAACACATAACAGTAATGAGTTTGAATGGATTCTAGAGTCTAATCTGAAATTCTGATTCCACCACTGATTAAATTGGCAAGATACTTAGCTTTCCTTGTGCTTCTTAAGTTTCTTTGTATTAAAAGGAAGGTAAAAATGGTACTTACTTCATAGGTTTGTTATGGTGATTAAATGAATTATATACACTAAGTTCTTAGAAGAGTTCCTGATATGTAGTAAACTCAGTATGTTTTAGTTCCTTGATACTTATAGTTCATGAACTAGTAGTATTGGCATCACCTTGGAACCTATTAGAAACACAGCATCTTGGGTTCCACCTCCAAACTACTTAATGAGAATCTGCATTTTAATAAGATCCCCAGGTGATCTGCACATGCATTAAAGGTTGAAAAGTGCTGATTTAGCTTACATCATCACCACTACCTCCACATTCCCGAGACTTTCTGTTCTCTATCCCTTGAGTTTCACACCTAAACACTCTCTGTGTATTTTGTCCTGCTCGGCCATTTGTGATTGGTGATTCCTTTGGCTGGTCAACTTAGCTTTTAGATTCCACATCTCATCCAAGACCCTATTTCTCAATTTTCTTAAGATACCTACACTGCAGTCCATCTACAGGGAAGTGACATACTATACTGCCTCAGCTGTGGCTTCTAAGATACTGCTTGCTCCCTGACCAGCGTTTAGCAGTCCTTCCCAGGATCCTGCTTCTTGGAAAGGAGCCATCTGAAACTACTTACTAATTGTGTGGCCTTGAGAAAATGTCAAATTTTTGTCCCTCTGAGCCTCAGTTTTTCATCTTTAAAATGAAGATAAAATTACTCAGCTAGACAACAAGTACAATCTTACTAGTTGTTTGATTTTAGTTACTTAACCTCTTTGAGCCTCATTTTTTTCCCCTTTGGAGCAAAAGAGATAATGGAACCTTTCTCAAGAGATTATAAAGATTGAGATAATATATGTTAAGCATTAGCATTATGGTCAGTACAATGCATGCAATCGATATATCTTGGTAACTATTTTAATGAGTATCAAAACATACTATGCTAATAATGATTATTATCATGAGTTAACTCATTTTTTCATGATGTCCCTGAAAATTAGTCTTTCTAGCATTTGACACCCTTTCCCAAGCATTTGCCACATATTTCTGGAGTTACTTTAAGAGGAACATCCATATTTGCATGTATAAATTCCAGAGAATATATGAGTCACATGACATTATAGTCATACTCAGTAAATGTTTGACACATGAATAAATGAACAAATGACTGAATGCCTCATATTTGCAAAGAATCAAGGGTGATATTTACTTGTTCTTGTCTCTGAGAACAAAAATAAATCCCTCACCTTAGAATTCATATTTTTGTTCAACTGGGCTTCATTCAAGTTGATCTTTCAAGAATGCAAAACAGATCTACCATTCCAGCTAAACCAATGTAATAAGCTTATCTTTTGAATTGTGCAGAGTAGCAGAGTTTGGGCTTTGAAATGCTTGACATGAATTTGAATCATGATCCTTCATTTGCAATCTGTGAGATCTAATGTAGGTCCTTTACCCTGTCTGAGTTTTGGTTTTCTCCTCTGTAAAAATAGAAATAATTAGCCCTCAATATCATTGGAAAATTTCAGTGAGACAATACATATTAAAATTGATAGCAACTGACACATAATAGACGATCAATAACTACGAGTTCCTTTGTTCATTTGCTTGATTCACTCTTTTGGAAAGCAATACAATAATATGTATCAACTCTCAAACTTGTTCTTCTATCCAGGAATTCCACATCTAGGAATTTTCCTCAGGAGATGATCCAAATGAAGACAAATATTTATGCATAGTTACATTTTATCATCTCTGAATTTTTAATGTACCCCTTCGGCAGTAGTAGGGGTACATTAGTAGTAGATCGGACCTCTCACAGCAGGCATTCACACAGGGTCACTCTCCAAACTCTTTAGGTGTGTGTCTCATCATTCAGGCTACCTTCCAGAGAAAGCATTCTTTCACACATTCACTCATTTACTCATTCAACAAATGTTTACTCGAGCACTGATTATGTGCAAGGCAGAATGAAAGAGAATAAAGAGAGCAATAAGGCATTTCCCCTTTCCATTAAGATTATAATGTAGTAAAAATATACTTCATTGAGCCACAATTCTCTGATTTTGGCAAATTCTGCCTAATTTGGCAAATATTGCCTAATCTATGATAGAGTCTCTGACCTTTCTAGTAATCAAAGTTCTTGGTTCCTCCCTTTGCTTCCATAGAATTAAAAAATGTAGGCTATTTCATGAAATAAGAGTAAACCCTTAAAGAAAGCTAAAGAAGAAAAAGCCTACCTGGTTTGGAATCAGGAAAGCTGCAATGGGGAGGGCAGCATTTAATACAGGCTTTAAAGATAAAAAGATTTCAATAAAAAGGGAATGACATGACATTCTGGGTTTATAGATGAGCCTAAGAAAAAGCACTGATCTGGGAAAGTTGGGAGAGTATGGTTTATGCATGTTTGGAGACTAGCATATTGCCCAATTTGTGGAGCTGTAGGAAATAAGGCTGTAAAGGTAGATTAGAACCTTTCTCTTTCTTTTTTTTTTTTTTTTGTAGGACCTTGAAAGCTAGAGTGAAAGATTTATACTAAATCTTATAGGTTGTATGAGTATGGGGTGCAAAGGAATACATTTTAGGAGGATAGAGTTACTCAGTAAAATAGTTCTAGCAACATATCAATTGTACCTGGAAGTGAGAGTGGTATGGGAATGAGAAAGGAAGAATGCCCCTGGAGAGACCACGTAGGAGGCAGGATGAAGGGAACTTAGGTTAGAGTAATGGGGTAAGAGCCCTGGACGCCTATTGGGAAACCACCAGGTCAGTTGCCTCAGCTTGGGGGAACCAAGTATTATGTGGAAGCATACTTCCCAAGTGTGCTCTGAGAATAATCATTAGACTCTTTACCATTCAGGGGCTGTAGACCAGGAGTTTGGTGTTATTGTGATAAAAATAGTGAGGCCTGGGCTCTGATCTTGGAGAGATTTGTAGTCCCAAAAGAAGACAAAGAGATACACAAACGGCAATAATCTTAGACAGTCTATGATAAGTGACAGAGGTACAGCCAAAGTGTGGAGGGAGGCCAGAGGTCCAGAGCTCTGGTTCTGATAATCTGCTTTGCAATCTATATTCCTAGGAGTGTTTTGCTCTGCAATCATGTCTAAGTCTGCTACTTAGTAGAGAGATAACTTCAAGAATGTGACTTAACCTCCATGGAATTCACTTTGTTATCTGCTGCCTACAGATAGGCCAATGAAAATTATGTCTGCTTGCTTCTCTTTTGGAATATCATCTACCTTTTATCTCTAGTCACCGTACTCCACTCACCTGTGGGACACTCCACAGGTTTCATCTTCCCCCTGCACAGTTGAATATTCAACTGAATGTGATCAGGGATTCTGTAAATTTTGAGCAACTAGAGACTTTCTTGGCATATGAAGCTTGCTTAGCTCCTAATTGTGTGGGTTCTAGCACCAGCTCTGGACTCTACTGCTCCTGCTTTTCCATAAATAATCATAAGTAAGATACTTCAAAATATCCTCTAAGTGGAACAATATATAATGTATACTCCTGAAACATTCCAGTCAATGACATGTACATAGTTGGTACATAGTACTATGTACATGTTGGTACTAACCAGAAGTGTTAAGAGTACAGTGAGGGTTACCTCAGTGAGGAAGATACTTAAATAATTTAGACAAAGGAAAGAATTTCTGGAGGGGCACTAACAAGTGCAAACATTTGAGGAAATAAATCAGCATGCGGATAGGACTATAAAGAGACTTTCTAGATTCAGAAAGAGGGGTGTGTTGGAAGTAGCAAAGAGGAGAATATGAGGAGAGAGTCTACTTAATGAGGATATACAGGGAGACAAACTGTATTTAGTACCTTAGGGAAGGTATTTCTAAGAGGTAGATTTGTTAAGAGAGAGACTGGGCATCCTTGGAAGGTGATGAGTGCATATGGCTAGAAGAATGTAAGTGAATATTAAATGTCAACTTTGAAGAGTTATAAAGAATATTCCTGCCTCAATTAGGGATCTGACATTAAATCATGAATTCTGAAATTGAAGGATAATTTAATAAACAGCGCAGTCCTGAGAATGTGATAAGAAGAATGGGGCAAATGGTACAAGGTGGTGAGGGGAACAAGTAAGAAAGGGAAAGGGGAAAGAAGGGAGAGAAAGAAGGAGGGGAGGAAGGAGAGGAGAAAAAGTGTGATGTTGAAGGAAGGAAGGAGAAGAAAAGGTAGGAGAAGAACTAACAAAAGGTGGGAGGGATATAAGAAGGGAGAGAAAAAGGGAAGGAAGAAAGCGATATGTAGTTGAGTTGTGTCCAGTATTGGTTCACTGAGGATGGATACTCACAATGCATTATTGTTAATAATAATAAACTCCTGGGGTCTATTCATCTGTGAATTTCTGATTATATGTGACCAATTATGAATATTATATGGATGCTTTTAGTCATAAGAAATAAAGGAGGGCCCAGCTTAAGTTCTGGACCATTTCAAAAAAGAAACAGCAGCTAACTAAAAAGGTATCCTAATTGAATGCATCTTGTGGACTTTAAAAGTGTCAGAGCAATTTACCCTTTAAAGAACTGTATAAAACATTTTATCACAGCCCTGCCTTGGTAACTTTAATAAACTGTGGTGCCTTCAAGGACCCAGATCCATATAAATTAACTGCCTTCAACTTGGAACATCAGGGTCTTTATCTTTTGTCAATTAATTATGTGTTTTAATTTTATTTTTAACGTTTTACAAATGACCCATACTAAAGAGCAGCCTTGATCGTTTAATTAAACAAATGAATATTGTTATATATGGCATGATCAAACTCTAATTTGTCATGTTAATGTTTCATAGGGAGCCAAGAACTCCTTGGCGGTACTCAGGCAAGTCAAGCACTCAAAAGTCTACCTGTCTACCTTTTCAGAGTAATTTAGTGGTCTAACTTGGTTGTATGGCTATTTTATACTAATTTGTGACTGACTTCACTAGAATTCCAGTATGGTATTAAATATTTGTCCAATTTCTGTTTGCAGAAACCTTTGCATGGTATAGGTTTGGGACTTGAAAGCGGGTAAAGTGGTACATCCAAGATAATTTGAGTTCCCTAAGTCCATAGGCAAAACATCAGTCCATGGCCAAAGTCCTCTTTAGTCTTCATATCTTCTGTAAAACCATTATTCTCACTTCCAAATAGGTCGACTTCATGCAGTTTCCAACTTGGTCCTTCTTAGTTCAGTTCAGCCTTTAGGCATGGTCCCCTACTTCACAATCACACAAAAATAGGACTCCTACGCCTCTGCTACACTCAGAACCTTAGCCTTGACCTCTTGCACTTTCATACTTACTATTCTTCATCCTGACTTACTGATAATCCTCACAGCTTTTGACTTCATGATTTTTTTTTTTCCATTTTGGACCAAGTTTCATTTCTTATTTCAGAAACACATTAGCAGCCCTTCCAGTATGGCTTGGTGTCCAAAATACGCTGGACATTCACACCCCATGAGTGTACTCTGGCTCCTTGTAGAAGTTCTGAATGTCTCCCATCTGATCTCTTCTATACCATTGTCACATAGTTTTCCTAAAAAGAGCTTTGATCATGTCCTTCTGCCTAAAGTCATTCAATAATTTCACAGTGCCACCAATATGAAGTAACAGTTACTTAACGAGATACAAAAGACCTTTCAAACTTTAGCTCCTGATCAATATGTTGGATTTATCAGCTTCTAGCTTCCTACTATTATACTTACATGACAGAAAATGGACCTCTTATTCTTCTTGGAATGTATTTTTATGCTTTCCTTCTTTCATACCTTTGCTCAAATTTTCTCCATATTTCTGATTATCCTTATTTCCAGTTTTCTACCTATCAAAATACGTACCCTCTACTAAGAAGCTCGTCATAATTTCCATGATTCTATTCTACCTATCACATAATTGAGGGTGTCAGCTAACTTGTGCTGGGTTGATGAACAAAGACTAGGCAACCTATGCTTTGGTCTCTAGAAATGCTTCATTGCTCCTACCCAAGGAAGGGATATATACATAGGCTAAGGTCTAGAGAATAAGAATGAGTAGCAATGGAAAGAGCACAGCAGGCTAAGGAACCATTATGTTAAAAGGTGGTAAATAAATCACTATAGTCTAGGAATTCCCAAGTGCTCTATGTTGTGATGCAACTGAAATTTAAAACAGGAAGAAAAAAGTTTGTTTTAAAAATTGTTGGTATATAGATAAAAAGCAAGGATGTAAAACCAATATTACCCTACCCATCAAAGATATCATTGAAGGACAGATAAAGAGATTCCCAGATAAGAAAAAGCTAAAGAAGTTCATCACCACCAAACCAGTATTATAATAAAAGTTAAAGGGACTTCTTTAAAAAGAAAAAGAAAAAAAGATAAAAAATATGAATAATAAAATGGCAATAACTATATATCTATTAACAATTACTTTAAATATAAATGGATTAAATGCTCCCATCAAAAGATAGTTACCTAAGGATTGAATGGATAAGAAAACAAGACTCTTACCTATACTACCTACAAGAGACTCACTTCAGATCAAAAGACACAAACAGACTGAAAGTAAAGGGATAAAAAATGATATTTCATGAAAATTGAAATAAAAAAAAGCTGGGGTAGCAATACTTATACCAGACAAAATAGACTTTAAAACAAAGGCTATAATAAGAGACAAAGAAAAACCCAATAATTCCATTTCTGGGTATTTATCCAAAGAAACCCAAAATACTAATTCAAAAAAGACATATGTTCATTGCAGCATTATTTACAATAGCCAACATACAGAGACAATCTGAGTGTCCATCAATAGATAAGTGGATAAAGAAGTGGTATGTATATATAATGGAATATTACTCAGCCATAAAAAAAAATGAAATCTTGCCATCTGCAACAATGTGGATGAACCTAGAAAGTATTGTGCTGAGTGGAATAAGTTAGACAGAGAAAGACAAATGCCATATGATTCCACTTACATATGGAATCTAAAGAACAAAATAAACAAGCAAAACAGTAACAAACTCATAGAGACAGAACATTTTGACGGTTGCCAGATGGGAAGAAGGTTTGGGGGGGTGGCGTGAAAAAGGGGAAGAGATTAAGAAGTACAAATTGGAAGTTACAAAATAGTCATGGAGATGTAAAGTACAGTATAAGGTATATAGTTGATAATATTGTAATAACTATGTATGGTTTCAGATGGGTACTAGATTTATCAAGGGGATCACTTTGTGAGTTATAGAAATGTCTATTCACTATGTTGTATACCTGAAACTAATATAATATTGTATGACAACTGAAATTAAAAAATAAAAAAAATTTAAAAACATAAAAAATGTTGGGTATATAGAATTAAATTAATGATAATGCGTGCCTCACGAGACACTGTTATCTGTGCATGACTTTGATTTTGTTTATTATTTTCTACTTCATTATCTATTTTTTATTTTAAATTAATTTATTTTTCAATTACACTTGACATACAACATTATATTAGTTTCAAGTGTACAACATAGTGATTAGATATTTATATATCTTATGAAGTGATCACCATGATAAGTCTAATAACAATTGTTACTGTACAAAGTTATATTATTGATTATATTCCCTATGCTTTATATCCCCATAACTACTTTTACAACTGGTAATTTGTGCTTTTTAATTCCTTTCACCTCTCATCAATTCCCCCAATTCCCCTATCATTTGGCAAATATCAATTTGTTCTCTGTCTCTATGAGTTTGTTTCTGTTTTTTTTCTTCATTAATTTTATTTTTTAGATTCCACATATAAGTAAAATCATATGTATTTGTCTCTGTCTGACTTATTTCACTTAGCGTAATACCTTCTAGGTCTATCCACGTTTGTCACAAATGGCAAGATTTTATTCTTTTTTATGATTGAGCAAATCCCATTACACACACACACACACACACACACAATTTTCTTTATTCAATCATCTATTGATGGGCAATTAGGTTGCTTCCATATCTTGGTTACTCTAAATAGTACTTCAGTGAACATAGGAGTGAATATATATTTTTGAATTAGTGTTTTGGTTTTCTTCAGACAAATACCCAGAAGTGGAATTGCTGGGTCATATGGTAGTTCTGTTTTTAATTTTTTGAGGAACCTCCATAATGTTTTCCATAGTGGTGGCACCAATTTACGATCCCACCAATAATGCACATGGGTTCCCTTTTTTCTGTATCCTTGCCACCACTTGTTTGTTGATTTATTGACAGCCATACTGGCACATATGAGGTAATAGCTCACTGTAGTTTTAATTTGCATTTCTCTGATGATTAGTGATGTTGAGCATCTTTCCATGTCCGAAGATCATTTTTATGTCCTTTTTGGAGAAATGTCTATTCATGTCATCTGCACATTTTTAAATTGGTTTATTGAGACTTATTGAGCTCCTTCACCACCTTCATGGCGGGAGCCATGTTGCCTTGGCACTCTGCCTATTCATCCAGTTAGTCCCACTGTGGTTGCAGCTCTAGATATTTATGTTGCAGGAATAACCCAACGGAGCCTGGGTTCGCATTTTGCATTATGCAACTCTTGCCTCCTGTGCTCAGGGTTTCCCTGTTGTTGCTGAGGTACAGAGAACTATGGGACCTGCTTGGTGCCCACACACTCACACTGGCCCATAAGGCTGGCAGGCTCCAGGTGCAGCATGAAGTGCTGGCTTGCCCACCACCTACCTCCTGAGTGACTCACTCTGTATCGTGTGACTCACTCTGCTGATGCATCTGTTCTGCTGTCTTGGAACTAGTTTCCCTAGCAGCCCTGGGGGCTAGGTCGTACAACCTGAAGTACAGGGGAATTGATGCTCTATAAGGTACATTTTCACAAATGAGAGAGGAAAGAGACTGAGAAAACAAATATGTTTCTTGCGAAGCTGTGGCAAGCTAGAAACACGCCTGCATGCATTTACTCTACCGCTTTCTCTATATTAATTCCCCTTTTCTCTCACTCTTAGTTCTGAGATAGTCCCACTCTCAAATTAAAAAGCAGTATTAGCATATAAGTTTTTGCCTTGGGGAAACCAGGTAGCATTCTAGATTAGTGAAACCATATAAAAGAAAGTACTGAGGCACTGGTCAGTGTCACATTTGTATGAGAGAAAGAAATTCGGCCCCGTTACAGCAGAGCATATGCCCTTTCCTCTGTTTCACAGATTGCCTGGCCAGCCTTGCTAAACCAATTATACCAGTCCCTTTCTACCCTCTATAGGGCATTGCATTTTTATATTTCACTTTTCACAGCTTCATCACTTCCATCCCTGTCATGCAGCCACATACCTTTCGTTCTTTTTCATTGAGGTGAGACTCGTGTGACAAAAATTAACCATTTTAAAGTGAACCATTCAGTACATTCACAATGTTTTTCAACCACAGCCTCTATCTAGTTCGAAAACATTCTATCACCCCAAAAGGAAATCTTGTACTCATTAAGCATTCCCCCAGTCACATGCTTTTTAAAAAAATTAATACTTTCTTCACCTCCAATATTTATCTAATAAGTTCAGGAAATCCATCTCCCCCCAAATCATGTGATTGGTAAAATAAAAAATAGAAATCATTGCTAGTATATTTACTTTAATATATTCTTCTAATTGATACAAAGATATTAAACAAGATAGAAATATTCAGAAGTAAAATCAGCCAAATAACAGTATTCAATTAAACTCCACATTTATTTATGAAGCACCCACTATATATAATGCTGAAGGAGAATAGGGAGTTTAAGTTCACATTTAAAAGTGATTCTGTGCATTGGTCACTATGCACCTTACTACTTTTTGGTCATTAAGTCTCACACTGAGCTTATAAAGTTAGAATTCTTTTACTTGTTTTACAGATGAGAAAACTAAGGCTCAAAAAGTTTAGGTTGAGATATTTAGATGATGAGAACCCAAATTTGCAGATAAAGTCCTTTGAACCAAACAAACCATTCTGCTTCAAAACTGTCAATACTTTGGAAACAGTTAATAATTATCTTTGGATATATAACAATATTAAACCTTAAATAGTTAATTCTATAATATGGTAGTTACTGATTGCTACATAACATATCATTGCAAAACTTTATGGATTAAAGCAACAATCATATATTTGTTCATGGTTGTGTCCATAAGCAATTTGCGCTGGACTCAGCTGGGCAGTTCTGCTAGTCTCACAGATATTCCTTATGTTGTTGTAATCATTTAACGGTCACCTAAGGATGGATGAACTAAGATGGTCTCACTCATATGTTTGACATGTGGTGTAACTGTCCTCTGGGGTGCCTCAGTTCACTCTCTGTGGTCTCTCATTCTCTAGCAGGTTAGGTGACTTCTTCACATAATGACAGAAGCATTCTAATAGCACTAAAACAAAATGGAAAGGGCTTTTAACGCCTAGCTTCAGAAATCAGTGTTTCTCTGTCACATTCTAATGGTCAAAGAAAGTCATTAGTCCAGGCTAGACTCAGAGTGAGGAAATAAACTTCATCTCTCAATGGGGAGAGAGTCAATATCACATTGCAAAGGGCTATGAACTCAGGGAGTAGTTTCATTAGAGACTATTATTGTAACAATGTATATTCTGTAGTTAATTCTTCCCAACTGATTGCTCTTCTGTTTGTGCTAAGTCCTAGGCACAAGGACCCCCTTAAGTGTTCTTTGGAGAGCAGGAACAAGACACCATTTGGAGGCACTGCTCTTGTGCCTACAGTGGGTGGATTATGTAGGGGGCTGAATATTGTTTCGATTTGCGTGGGTTATACACCACCTATAGTCATCAGCATACTCCAGTACAAGGCTTGATCACAGCCCATATTTCAAGTGATTTGGGATCCAACCAAAACACTCCAATTCTAAATGAGTTTAGAGTGGAAACAGATGAACATTTAAAAAATACTTTTTTTCTGCAAGAATATGTCTAGAAATAGATTCTGGAAATAAGTGATGTGGGAACAGAACTCACATATTTTTCTAACTATTAGAAGGGCAGAAGCTCCAGTATAATAGCGTTTCACTGACCATCATCTTTCCTTGGGTGATTTGTTTCTTCCTTACATACCAATTCAGTAAGTATGACCAATGGCTGTGATGTGACTAGCTCCATATGCTTAAAGTATCTCTTTCTCCAGCATCTCTGTGTATCTTCCAAGGACATAGTCACCTTTTCCTCTGTGCCCACCTCCCTAAGCTACAACATGTATATGATATGATATTACTTATGCATTTTCCTATGTCAGTCATGAGAATGTACCTTGCAAACTCCCAACCACAGGGAAGCATGACTGACCTAGGGCTCCGGCTGCTACATTCTAAAATCCATTGTTGATTTGCTCCAAAGCCATGCTTCTCACGATTTGTCTCTAAGACAAAGACCCGATGACTGAGCATGGCAGGAATACTAGGGCGGACCCACATTTGGGAGACACGAGACTCCTCTGACAGGTGACTTTGGCTCAAGGACTCTCAAGTGACCTTGCTATACTTTTCACCTAAACATCCTTCCCTCTGATGCTTGGAGTCAGACTCACATTGCAATCTTAAAGGCCTCCAAGTCTCATCGGCTCTATCCCCATTTTCTCTCATAGGAATTTCCCCTGATAAAATTCTTATATTTTTAACCCCGTGTTGGCATCTGCTTATGAGGAGACTGAAGTAACACACTGCTCTGCAAATAGACCGTGAGCTCCTTAAGGGAGTATGATATGTTATATACATCTCTGCATTCTCACTTCATAGTACACTCCATGGTACATAGTTAATGCTCACAGGAGTCTTCTGAGTGAGCAAATTCCAGAACTATTTTTTCATTACAATTCAAAATAGCAATTAATGTTAGTTGATATTCTGTGATATTCGGTTAAGTGCTATACAAGAATTATTGTATTCAATCCTCATAACAATCTTTATTATCTTTATCTTAGATATGAAGAAACTGAAGTACAGAGAGAATAAGTAACTTGTCCAAATCACATAGCTAGTAAATAGTAGAACTAGGACCTGAACTCACCATCAGATTCGAAAGAACATACCTTAGTCACTAAAATATATTTCTTCCCTATGTTCCAGCCACTAGGAAAGAGGATGAATAAAACATATAGTGATAAATAAGAAATAGTTACAAATATCCAGATCCAGATTAATAGAGATGGACACTTTGTTCATTCATTAATATGTTGAATATCAACTATCTTCCAGAAACCACATAAGCCTTGGAAATTCAAATTGTGAATAGAGCATTGACCCTATCTTCAAGAAAGTTACAATCTAGGAGGGAGAGAGGCAGGTAGACATACAAGGCCCTTCACTGTGGTTAATGCTAGGCAGGAGGAAGTATGGGATGAGAGCCAGATGTGTAGCTTACAAAAACAGAGTGGGAAAGGAAGGAAGGCATGTGACAAGGAGGGCCTCCCTGAAAAGATTATGTCAGATCAGAAGCCTTATGAACCAATAACAATCTATATGAAGGAGAAGGAGAGTGATTTATGAATTGAGGGAAGGGATATCTAGGAATTTGCTAATTTGACTGGGACTTGAATGATGGTCAGAACTTAAAGAAGATGGTAAGAATGGACATTGTGAGCAGAGACAAGCAAAATATGTAAAAGCATGGGAGTAGGACCTTATATCATGTGTTCTCTAAATAATAAGTGTAGAAGAAGCACAAGGTACAGGGAAGAAGTGAACAGAATATGATAATTGCAAAACCATCCAAGTTCATTGTTGAAGGGTTTGAAAATCAGTGTGAGCAACCTGAATGTTATATTGTAGGACCAAAAAGCCATGGAGTTTAAATTGTGTAGAAGCATCATCTGATTTGAATGGAACAGTCTACCCCCAAGGGTGTGTAAGGATGAAAGAGCAAAAATAACTCTTAAGAAAGCAAGAGAAAGGAGAGCCTTTTATTCAATGCCCATTATGTGCATGGTCTAAGGCTGAGTGTTCTGTTTATATTCATTTATTTAATCCAAAAAATAATCTTGTAAAGTAGATATTAATGCCTTTATTTTACTTGTCAGAAGACAGCTTAGAGAGGTTAACTTATTTCCTTAAAACCAAATAGTAAGACAGAAAATAGTAGAGCTAGAATTTAAAACCAGGTCTGACTCCTGCTCCACGCTCTTTGCCTACACTATACTGTCTCTAATCCTGAGAAGAACTTTGAAATTGTATATTTGTTCTGTTAGTCATTAAGATGGTCAACAAATGTTTATTAATTTCCTACTATTTGCCAGGCCATATTCTGGTTGCTAGGACTATATAATGAACCATACAGGCAAATCTCTACTTTGGAGCTTACATTATAGTGGGAAGAGACTGATATTACACTAATAAAAAAAGAGATAATATATTAGGAGGTTATGAGTGCCATAAAGAATAATAAAACAAGGATAAAATGGATAAAAATTGAGTATTTGGAGGTTATAACTTTATATTGTGTGGTTAGGAAAGGTGTCATTTGAACAGAAACTTCAAAGAAGTGGTAGAGAAAAACATGTAGATTTCTTGGAGGAGAATTTCTAGACAGAGGAAACAGCATATGAATGTCTTCAGGTAGGCATTTACTTGGCATGTTCATGAAACAGCAATGAAGCCAATAACGTAAAGCAAGTGAGCTGAAGAGTAGGTAAGAGATGAGGTATGTAAGGTCATAAGGTGGTAGAACACATAGGCCCTTGTAGGCTAAAATAAGAACTAGAAATTTTACTCTAAGATGGAAAGCTATTATGATATTTGAGCAGAGGAGATCTTATTTGTTATGTAAATAACAGAATATGAGCAAGCGTGGAATCATGGACACCAGCTAGGAGAGGATTGAGTAGTTTAGATGATCTTAGACTAGGTGATTGCTCTTGAATAGCTTAGATGTGATCAGATTTGGGATTAATTACGAAGGTAGAGAAAAAAAACAAGGTTTGCTGAATAATTGGCCACAGGATGTGAGAAGAAAACAATAGCTAAAAATTAATCCCAGTTCTTTGATCTAAGCATCTGGCTAAAAAGTAGTTCCATGAATCTACACAGAGAATACTATAGGATATATACTCAGTGGCAAAGTTGGAGATGGAGATGATATATATATACATCTGTGAGTCACCAGTGTGTAGAGGGTTTTTTTTGAGCCACAGGGCTGGATGAAATAACTTAGAGAGTGAATGTAGATAGAGAAAATGGCAATATTCACATTTTGAAATGGAGAGGAAGATATACAAAGAAGGAATGGTCAAGAGGTAGGAAGAAAAATCAGAAAAGTGCATAGTTTGAAGTCAAGCAAAGAGTTTAAGAAAGAGAGACTATACAAAGATTCCAATTTCTTCATGTTCTTGCCAGCACCAGTTATCTTTTTTCTTTTTCTTTTTCTTATTTTTGACAATAGCCATTCTAACAGGTGAGAGGTGACAGTGCAAAATAATTTTGATTTGCATTTTCCTGATAATCAATGATGTTGAACATCTTTTCATGTAACTGTTGTCTATTTGTAAGTATTATCTGAATAAACATAAAATAGTACAGCAACTAGAGAAAACAGTAGGGGGGGTTCTTCAAAAAAATTAAAAATAAAACTATCATATGATATAGTCATCCTACTTCTGGGTATAGATCCTATATATATACCCTATATATATATACTGAAATCAGGATCTCAAAGAGATATCTACATTCCCATGTTTATTGCAGCATTAGTCATAATAGCCAAGATATAGAAACAACCCAAGTGTCCATCAAGAGATGAGTAAAGAAAGAAATTGTAGCATATACATAAAACAGAATATTATTCACCTTTATAAAAGAAGAAAATCTTGCTATTTGCCACAACATGGATGAATCTGGAGGATATTATGCTAAATGAAATAAGTCACAGAAGGACAAATACTGTATGATTCTACTTATGAAATATTTAAATATGTAAACAGATAGAAGCAGAAAATGCAATAATGGCTGTCAGGGACCGGAGTAGAGAGAAATGGGGAGTTTTTCAATGGGTATAAGTTTCAGTTATGCTAAATGAAAGTCAGAGATCCATTGTACAAAATAATGCCTTTAGTTCACAATACAGCGTCGTACACTTCAAAATTTAAGAGGGTGAATCTCATGTTAAATGTTCATAGCACAAAACAAACAAACAAAACCAAAGTAATACAAAGATACTTTGGGAGATTTTAAACACGCCTATTATCTTTATTGTAGTGATAGTATCACAGGTGTTCGCATATGTGCAAGCTCATCAAATTGTACAAATTAAATATATATATATATAATTTTACCTCAATAAAGCTGATTTTTAAAGAGGGAAAAGAGAGGGAAGAAGTGATCACCTGCTGTTGAATCGTCAAGACAGAAAACGAACCAAAGGGTTGGTTATATGGAAGTAACTGGTGACCCTGACAAGAATAATTTCAGTGGAATAATGGGGGAGAGGCCTTGGAATTTACTTAAGAAAGAGTGAGAAAAAAAGAGATAGAAAAGAGTCTATCTTTCAAAAAGTCGTTCTATATCAGGGGTCAGAGAATTAGGGCTGCAGCTGAAGGAAAATGGGGGGTTGAATTTTTTTTAAGTTGGAATATTATATCATATTTGTATGTCAATGGGAATAATCTAGTAAGGACTGAAAATCAATGATGGAGAAGTGAGAAGGAAATTTTACAACATCCTGTATAGGTGCTAGTGTTGAGATCCAGGGCAAAAGTGGCCTTAGATAGAAGCATAAAGAGTTCATCAATTGTAGAAAGAAGAATGGCAAAGTTGCAATAAATTGGCCGATTTGCTGAATGTAGGGTAGGAGGATGTTCTCCAGGGGTTGCTTCTATTTCTTCAAAGAAATGAAAAAGAAAACTCATTGTTGGTAGGGAAGCTCCTTTAGCCTAATTTCACGTTTAATATTTGTGGTCTCTGAGTATTCATTCCCTCCTCCTTCAGGTCATGTTTGATTTATGAATTTGGAAGAGTGAGATGAGATTATTTAGGAATGGCCAACAGAAAGTATGCATTCCACTCTGCCCTTTGTGTTGTGCAACTTTTAGAATACTCTGTCTTTGGGAAGGAAGTAGGCATGAAGCTTTCTAGGGCTAAGGCTGAGTGGGTTTCTCTATTAGAAAGTCTACTAGTCTGCAGTTACATGCTGTATTTCTGTTATCAACAATAAAGATAATATATTTAACCTCCATCTGCTGACTCTTGTGCCTTTCCCTCCAGAGATTCTGAACTCAGGTGGGAAAAAAAAATGATATCAATTTGGACCTCTTAAGCAACTATAATCATTAATTGAGTGTAAGGAAGGGAGTGAGAATGTTGAAACTTAGAAGAGAGTAAAAATTATGTAATATTGTTTTCTGAAACAATGCAAGAGTAAATTGTCTTGGCAAATGTTGTATGGCCTCACCTGAGGTTTGAGGTAATTTAAAGAGAATCAAAATCATGGTTTTGTGTTTTTCTCCAGGTACATTCATCTGCTCAGGTACAATTGAAAACATTTATCCTAAGATAGCTGGATTTATCCAGAATTGGGGTTTTTCTAGGAAGGAAAATGGGGGGAAGAGGGTAGTGGAGTCAAAAGAGTATAAAGAGGAATGATTGTAAAGATAAACCATAAACTCTAAGGTGATAAGGAAGGAAATAGGGATATAGGAGGGTGAGAGCATTGAAAAGATATGAGGGTCAATGGTTTGAGTTTCTAGTGCGGGGGCCTCAGAATTATAAAAGTGGAGATATGGATGGAATTAACTGAGAAGATAAAGATTATACAGGTATTTTTCACATTTTGTCTTCTCTGAAAAGGGAAATGTAATGGCATCTTAGATTCAATAAAATATGGTAGTAATTGATAAGGTCTAGGGTATGACAATGGAGAGAGTTTCTGAGGAGGTGAAAATGAAAGTGAGACATCAGGGCATTAGTATATTGAATGTTGAAATTATCAAGACCAGTATAGGAAAGCCTTACTTGATTGACTTGTTTTAATGCAAGAGATTAAAATATATCCATCAACAGGACAAGGTCCACAGGGACTCATGTAAGTTGCAGTGAAAAGTCAGTAATCTGTCCTGAGTTCCAAATCAGGGTTGAAGATCTTCACTCACGAATCTATTAAGATACCAAATAAGTGGCTACATGGAAAGTGTTCTGAGTTGCCTGCAAGAAAGATGAGATGCTATCTTAGTAGATAGGATGGTGATGAGTGGCAAGTCATGGATGCTATACATAGTTTTACTCCTGATCTAAATCACTTGGACAAAAGCCATTAACTTTTCCTTGACCAGAAGCTTCTTCCGGCCTGTACAATTATGTACACCATCACCCTAGGAGGTCATAGTATTATTAAGAGAAAAACAAGATCATAGACTTGGTTTTTCCATACTCTGTATGCACATAGTAGATATTCACTCCATAAATGTTTGATGATGATGATTATGATGATGATGATGATGATGATGATGGTGATGATAATGATGATGATGATGATGATGATGATGATGATGATGATAATGATGATGATGGCAGGAATAAAAGGGCCATATTTTCACACTTGGAAACTATGTATTTTATTGACTAATTATTAGTAAGCAGGCATTTGTGGAACACCAACTGTAGACACAGCATTAGAATGAGTCTCAAGTTGTGGTAAGGCATATGAAAAGAAGTGGAATCTCTAAAAACAGAACTGTTAAGGAGCCTATATGTAGGAATATATTTACATACACATGCATGCAAACACACATACACGTGCACACACTTCCAGACACATATGAATCTGCATACTTAGTCACAGGCACCAACATGCACACCATACTCCACAAAAAAGGAAGGCACACGTAGAGTACTCCAGTGTGCTATTTTGTGAAGGGACAATCCCTTAAGTTATAAAGTCATATATGAATTCCTCTTGCTTATATAATCACCAAAGCAAGCTTGAAATAATGACTTCATGCGGCTTCTATTGTGATTTCATGATAAAAGATAATGCACAGCTGATAAAACAGCTGGACCTTGTGTAATCTGCCCCTAGTGAGAGTCATTTCTCAAGATAAATTAATCCATTTCTCGTTTGTCCCGAGAATATTTGCTGGTGGTGTTTGCAGCTACAGCATTTATCCCAAGATGACTTGTGGACTATGGTCTTAATCTTATCCCCAAAGTTTGCCATGAAATATTTCACTTTTACTATTTTTTCCACATCACTCTAATATATAGATAGTTTTTGGAAACAAATGACATCATTCTATTTATAGCGTTCTGTTTTTAGTAGTGGTATTTCCATTTACAAAATATAGTAATTCTTGGTTGCTGAAAATGTCAAATCCTAGAAAACGTAGACTCCTACGCGTGATGTTAACATCATTCTCCAACAGTTGTTAGCCGAAAGATTCATTTGATGAATCCAATTTATGTATACATTTCTGTTACATTAGGATTCTGTTTAGATAAAACTACAAGAACAGTTTTTATAGTTTATTTTCACATTGAAAACCAGTCAGATTTGCTTCAGCCTCAAAGAGCATGTTTCTGTAAAATTAAATTAACACTTGCAACAAGCTGCACTATTTTTTTTAATGGGGAATGAGTTAATAAATTGTTATCCCAGTGACCACTTTAATCTCTATTTTCAGGGCCTGATCAGTCCTGGGTAGTATCAAAGAGTGTCTCAATCTTCTTGAGTTCTCTCCTCTCTCTTTCTCCTCTCTTCTCTCTCTCCCTCTCTCTCATACACACATTCCTCTCTCCCTTTTATACACATATCACACAACACACACTTACACACACATGCTAAGTCCTATAATAAATTTGAGGGAATTTTGAATGGGCCTTTCAGAACACAATGATGACATGATATGCTCCCACATTAAATTCAACAACAAAAGAAAAGAAGAGAAAAGAAAAGAAAACAATCTTCCTGATTAGTCATGAAGAGTAGCACGTGACAATTTCTTAACAAAACTCTAGCCTGTCTTTCAAGGGTCACCCTCATATAAACAATCTGGTTTCAAGGTCCTTTGAGGACTCTGTCTTGCAGAGACCACATGGTACAGCAGGGAAAGTGTTAGAATACCCACACCCCTAAATTCTAATTTACTCAACCACTGAACTTGATGCACCCTTAGTCAACTGTTTCATCTCACACCCAAACACAAACCATTGTTGGTGTATAGAAACACACATACACAAACCATTGTTTGTGTATGTCTTTAAAATGTTTTATGATGGAGTATACTTTGTTGCGTGAACATAGTTGAGGGCCTGACTACCTTTGTCTGGTTTTGGTCAGCCAAAATGGTTAGATGGTTTCATTACCATCTAACCATTCTTATGTGCTCTTTTAAACAATCAGATCATAATCATGATTACTAGGAGAAACTATGTGATGTGAAAACACTTTTTCAGTTATTAAAGCACTTTTATAGCCTTAAGGCAGATGATCCTTCAGAAATCAGTGGGGTTGATAGCATTGATAGCGATTGCTCATTTTGCAGATGAGGAAACTGAGGCTAAGAAAAACAGAACAACTAATCAGTCAGATTAAAACAGTAACCCTGGCTTCCATATGGTCAGTTTCTGTATACATTTCTGTTACAGCAGGATTCTGTTTAGAAACAACATTCTATTTAGAAAATGCATAGCATGATTGATGTTCTATGCTTGGCAAAATTGAGCACCAAGTCTTCTACCTGGCTCTGTGTTTTTACCAAGGTCTGTCAAGGCCAGTCCATTGATTTCACTGTCCACCTGAAGGGAAAATCAAATGGCAGGTGCTGACTTCTTATTGAGAAGTGAGGAGGAAAGAGCATCTGCTGCTTGGAAAGAGAGCCTGAGATTTGCCAGGGTAATTCGGTATCACTACGATGGTGGGAGCTCGGGAAACAAGATAAGAATTAATATCAACTGAAAACCAATATTCCTGAAATGATAATCTTTTTTCTGGAACTCTGGCCCCAGGGTAGGCTTGCACTGGGTTTCACATGGAGAACCTCAAAGTGAACATGACAGTAAGAAGGCTATGATACACAAGAATTATAAATGAAATTATGGTATGTCTGAGGTCAAACAACAGTGCTTTTCGCAGGGCAGAGTGAGGACAGAAAGGCTTTGAAGCCAGACATATTAAGGCTGGAATCCTGATCATGTCACTCATTTGCTTTGTGACTTTGGGAAAGACACTTCCTATCCCTAACTTTAGCTTCCTCATCATATAATGCAGTGTTATAAATATTAGAAGTAATATTCCATGTAAAGAGAAAAGCCTGGTAGAAATATCAAGTGTAATATTTTGCTTAAATTTGGTGTTCATTAAATGGTACCTGGCTGTAATATAGTACCCTACATATTTTTAAGGTCTAATTGTACCAGTCATTTCCATTGAAAAGTCCTCCCTGATCCTGCATGTAGAATTCAAGTCTCCAACCTTTGGGTTCCTACAGGCCCTTGCACAGAATTCTGACCTTGTACTTATCACTGCATATGGTAAATTATGACATGGCTGTGTCTGTTTCATTCAGCATTGTATCCCCAGGGCCTGGTACATATTAGGTACTCAGTAAATGTTGAGTAAATAAATGAATAGTTTCTTTCTTCATAGAGTACAAGCTTTCCAAGAGCAGCAACTAGGTCTCATTCTAGTATTTAATCTTTATGAAAACAGGAACCAGGCCTGTTTTCTGCCTATTAATCAATGCTGAAACCCCAGTAACCAGAAAAGTTACTATGGTTGAATGTGCTGAGTCTGTATCTCTAGCACACGGTCCAGGACCTGAAATAGAATGGATAGATGCTCAGTGAATGTTGGTGGAATGAATGAATAAATGAATGGCAGCATTCTTCTTGAATTGGTCCTGTCACTAAATAGACAAAGGTCCATATGCGTGGGGGGTAATAGGAGACTAGTCAGTAACTAGAGGATAGGTGATGGTAAGAGATGGTATCAGGGCTGCATAGTTCCATCCACATGAAGTTGAATCTTAGATATTAGAGCTGGAAGAAGGTTTATAGGCTACCCAAGTCATCTGATGCTGGTGCAATTCCTTCATGCTTTTTACTTAAATATATGGGCTTTTATTTTTCTTTACTTAGTGGTAAGAGCCATGGCAAGCCATTTAAATATTTTAAACAGGTTTATATTTTTTTGAAGACAAATTTTGCTGCAGTATTTAGAATAGTTTGGAGGTAGACACAACCCAGATCTAAGAGTATCACTGAGGAGGCTAGTCCAGTAGCTCAATGAGAAATAATAGTAATTTGAACAGCAGGATGGCAACAGAGATAGTGAAAAACATACATATTCAAGAAATATTTAGAAGGCAAAATCAACAGGTCACTGTGATGAATTATATATGGAAGTTAAAGAAAGGAATGGGTGATGGTACCCTGCAGAGAGGCGCCCTACATCCACACCATGAACCGACAGCAGCGTGAGCCACATACATGAGACATGCACTCCATAATTCATTCTGGAAAATAGATAATTATAGGAGGTTGTCAGATTCAATAGGCAAATGCTGGTGAAATAAAAACAACAAATTATGTGAGAGCTGATATTTGTTCAGGCAGACATCTGTCTTCTGTTAGAGGATTTAGAGATGTTTTTCAACACAAAGTTTTAAATATGGCTTGAAAAAAACTTCTCATCAGCATGGTCTGCAGGGGAGCCAAATTCCTGCTTTCAGTGGGTCTTCTTACACTCAGAGGGCTGGTCTCTACAGCTATTGAGGGGAGGGAAACAAGAAGCATCTTTAGGCTGAGAGATAAACCAAGCTTCCTCCTCCTCAGAATGCACTTTCTGCTTCTGTGAGACCATAATCCACAACACCTCCACTTGTGCCCAACGCATTCATTCCCACCTCCACAGCCCTGAACACTCTGTTCCCACGGGTGTCCTCCTCCCTCCGCCTCGCTTCTCCAAACTCATCTTTAAACTCTCAGGTTCTTCAGAAAAATTTCCCCAAATGTTTCATCCTACACTGCTCTCCAGCATTCCCCCAACCTGGGATCCAACAACACGTGGCATCTGAGCTGCGTGATCTAAAACTTGACCATGTACTGAAACTTTGGCATTAAGAGAAAATAATAGTGCATTCATCAGAGAAATGGATCCTCAACCACAACTCTGCCACTTTCTGGCTGTGGAGACTCGGGCAAGTCAGAAATATCTCTCTGAGTCTCAATTATCTCCTCCATAAAATGAAAATACTAACACCTAATCACAGGGCTATTGTATAGGTTACATGAGATAATGTATGTAAAGCAGCACTCAAGATACACTTCAGGTTGAGTCTCGTGCTGTCTACTGACCTCATCTAAGCATATCTTATCTTCTCGGGAGTAGGTTATTATATATGCTCTCTTCCTCTCTCCTTTGGAATAGCAATCTGCTTGTTGCATTCTCTTCTTTTTCTCTATCCCACATGTGAGATAAGCCGGTCAGAAGCCGCAGGCCACTGAGGGTCCTGAGTCAGTGCCATAATAGATTTGGTCTTGCCTATTCTGTTCAATGGGGTTTCCAAGGAGGCCAGGGAGAGGGTTTCACAAGACAAGAGGTGAGGACTAACAGAAGACTAAAGCTGTGGCTTCCCCTGGAAGGAAGGCGGGGTCCAAGAATTCAAATTATAAATTAGGCAGAGGGCAGCAGGACCTAGGCGGTAGTAGTTGGTTCCTGATATCACGTGGCTTCCAGAGGCTGAGGTACAAGGCTGGCTATGGGCCCCAGATAGCTACATTAAGCAGGGATCAAACTAGGAGAATGGGGTAAAAACCTTCAGCAGATTAGACCAGTTCCTAGGGCATTACTAGAATCCTACCCTAAGGGAGATAGGGACAAAATGATCATCCTCTGGTAAAGAATGGTCACCCTCAGAAGTGAATCTGAAAACTAGCAAGAAACAACACTAGACTGCAGAGTTCCAGGCAGAATGAATCCTTTTCTCTTCAAGGTTCTCTTAGCACTTTGTTTCTTCAATACAACTATAAACTCTATAATTGACAAGGTAGAATTTAGCTTATAAGTTCCTGTGTACTAATCACATTGTAAATGCTTAAGCCAGGGAGACCGGCCCTGCTACTTGATAACAATGTGGTCTTGTTCAGTCACCTAACCTATCTGGATGTTAATTTCCTCATCTGTTTAATGGGGCTAATAAGATGGCTTGCCCTGGTTATTTAATTGATATGGGAAGATTGACATGAAATAGTGGATGTGGAAGTGATTTGTAAACTGCAAAGCATTAGAAAAATTATTTTTATTCATTACATTTCATCTTTCAATTGAAGCTACAAATCCACCAGGTACAAGCTGTTCTTTATTCATCATTTAATAGTTATATCCTAGGGGCATAAAGGAGGGGACCATCATTAGTTGAGTTGCCTTTATGCCAGGCACTATGCTGGGTACCTTACATATCTCATATAATTTTGTTTAATTCTCCTAATAATTGTCCTTTTTTCTCTAGACCTGGCTGACTCCCAGGAAATAACAGACACTCAGTAAATATTTCTGGATTTAAATACCATAGTTCTACTTTTCATACTTTGCAATTTGAATGATCTAGTTAGAGAATAGAAGAGACATGAGGGGTATAATTCTGCTAATAAGTGACAAAATGCTAGTGACCACCAAGAAAGCAGGCGGTGGGTACTGATTCTCTTTCTAAACATAATCTCATCATCTATTCTAAAAAATATCAAATTCCTGCTCTTAAGCCTGACCAAATGTAGAAGGTGATTCTGTTGCCTCCAGAAGCCTCCTGGCCACAAGATGATGTTTGACTAACTCCCACGTTCAATCCCAAGAATGACATAGAAATTTAGATATCCATTTGTATTTTAGAGGGGACTTAAGGGAGATTATATTTCCTTTATTTGTAATTACACACAAATCAGAAAAGGTTCTGCTTCCTCCTAGTTCAATTTGACAGTCTTTGATGTTTGACTTCACTATCTTGGCCTTTTTAATTCTTCCTCTATGTCAGCACATAACCACGGTTACTTTGGCCAGTTGGTCTCTTCACTGCCAATACACATGCCACACTCATAGTGAGAACCACAATTGCCTGCTAACTTGTCTGACTGCCTCGAATCAGAAAGGGTTCTGCTTCTTCCTAGTTCAATGTGACAGTCTTTGATGTTTGACTTCACTATCTTGGCCTTTTTAATTCTTCCTCTATGTCAGCACATAACCACGGTTACTTTGGCCAGTTGGTCTCCTCACTGCCAATACACATGCCACACTCATAGTGAGAACCGCAATTGCCTGCTAACTTGTCTGACTGCCTCTGCTTGGCCTCTCACAATCTATTGTTCTTATAGTTACAAAAGTGTATTTCTCATAGTCAAACCTGATCATGCCCTCCTGTACCCTTACATAGCCCCCCATCATCTACATGATCAAGACAAAATTCCTTAGTACTTTAAGCTATCCTTCCTCTTTCCTACCTCTTTCCTCATGCTTACAATATAAACATGTATACCCATGCAAGTCACACATTCAACTTTTATTGACAAACTGGCAGTTTTCTGAACCTTATTTGTTTTCTCTCACCTTCAGGCTTTGCAAAAAAATGATAAATATGCTGTTCCTTTCCATGCTTAGATAGGACTTACACTTGAAGAGTCAGTTCTAGCACTGTCACCCCAAGGAAGGCTTCCCTGATCTCTTGCTCTGCAGTCCCCAACCCACCTTTTCCAGAGGTGAGGTGGTTCTCCTCCTCAGTACTCTCAGAGAGACCCCATGACAGCACTTCCTACTCCATGTGGTAGATCTTTGGTCTTTGACAGGTCTGGGGCCTGCAGAAAATCCTGAGGTTAAAATATAGACTGCCTAACTGAACTGCTTCATTATAGATGGAGGAACTGAGGATGAGCAAGGTGAAGTGACTTGTTCAAGGTCTGTGACTAGAACCCAAATCACTTGATTCTTAGCAATTACTCCAAACACTGAAGATAACAAAAGAGGAAGGAAACTCTCAGGACAGGATCTCAGACACAGCTCTGCACAGAACTGGTTCTTTCACACAGTGACCCTCTGATACATCTCTTTTAACCATCTGCTCTTGTTTTTGTTCTACAGAGGAGGTTGCATTTCTGAAAGTCCAAGGTCCCCAGGATGAGTGAGGGTAGAGCTGAGATTCCATGCACTTCTCTGTCTCCAAGTACAATGCCTCACCCCCATCACTTAGCATATATTATGCCCCGACTCGAACCACTCAAGACCATTGTAACTACCGTAGGAAAAATAATCCAAGAAAAAGGGGAAAAAAGATTTCCAACAAATATAGGCAAAATGATTCTGTACTCAACATACTGAATGTGCATCACTAAATGGAGAGCTGAACGAAAGTCAGGAAAAGTAGTGTCAGTAGATGAGATCTGAGTTTGAAAAAAAGCCCTATCACCGCAGTTCCCACAGACATGTACACAAATGTCATGAAATACAGGTTACTGGGAACCATGATGCTAATTAGGGCAAAGATGTCTCTTCCTAGACAAAGTCAGGTGCCATTGCTATATCCTTTAAAAATTACTTTTGACCTTCTATGATAGTTTTCTGTAAAAGCTTACATTTAAATGTCAGTATTTCAATAAAATTACCTCACATTTGTGCAGTGTAAAGAATAAGAACAAGGGTTTTTGCAAAATCAGACAGAAGAGGCTCTGACACTTTTGGCTTGCCACTTATTAAATGTATGGCCTTAGCTTCTGTGAGCCTTAATGTTCTCATTTGAAAGATGAAGACAATGATAATGTCCTTTAAACCTGTCATGAGGTTAAAATATGGTGTTAAAAGTAAAGCACCTGGTACAGGATACAATTTGTGATAGATCTCTTCCCTGTACCTCCTCTGCAAATTATCATGTTCCTCCAAGTGTTATAATAGTATTTAATCCTCATAAGAATCCTGTGAGTCAAACACAACTAATGCTATTTTCTCATCTTACAGAGACTCAGGAACTCCACATGACTTGCTTAGAAGCCTCCATTTAATAATTATGTAAACTGGGAACTAAACCACGGTTTTTCTAGTCCATGTTGTGCTCCATTTATTCATTCAACAAATATCCACATACTAGGTTCTATGTATATGACAGTGAGTAAGACAAACCAAGTTCCTGTCCTCACAGAAATTCCTCTTAATGTAATAGATTACATAGAAAAGGGCATAGGAAATAGCCGTAGAAGGCAGAGATGCCTTGCCACAGACACTGTAGGCAAACCAGCTATAAGCAAAGCATCACAGCTCTTGTGTCAGTCCCCTGGCTGCTAAAGTGAGATCCCAAAATATCTGGCTGGAGGTGGTACCACTTGTCCAAAATTAATGATGTGCCAAAGGGCCAATTACATGTCACCATAAGAATACAACAAACTCTGTTCCCTTTCACCACCCTTGGAACAGGCTATGATGTTACTTTAAAAATGTTTCAATGTGTCTATAGAGCTATTTTAGCATTCTCTTAGTTATACCAATCAACACTTCAAAACAAGAGAAACTTGGACATATGTTCTTCCTGATCATGCCTCACATTGAACTAAAACAGTCTTAACACATTAAAAACACGAAGGAAGTTCTTGCTACTTCCCCTCACACCTCCCTGCCTCATGACCCAGTTTAAGGACTGATTTTACTTGGCTTACGCAATGACTTGCCTAATTCCCTGCCCTCACATCTCTTCCCTCCCTAAAACTGGGGCTCCTTGATTCAATCTTATTCCTGCAAATATGTAAGGATCCTTCTTTCAGGAGTTCAGGAAAATTAGCATCAAATCAGCCTAATCTAGTTCTATGTCTCAATTCCATGCAATGTCCAGGTGACCAGACAATTAAAAATGAGCTGTGGCCTCTTTAGTCCTATTCCCT
>NW_006441955.1:2768232-2774183 GCF_000325575.1 Pteropus alecto
ACATCATGAGTTCTCCATACACTCGTGCCTCATGCAGGCCTCAGCTTTTCCCTCCATTCTTGGCTCTGGGACTAGAGTGTCCCTCTGCTCCATACCACGGCCTGTCACAATCTAGACATAATTTGCCCTTCCAGTCTTGCCTTTCTCTATCCTTCATAAAAGTCCTGGAAATAGCCAACTTAATGAGCCAATGGATCACCAACATGCTCTTCTCCACCACTAATACACACATATTTCTTTATGCCTACATTCATATTTCCCTCTACCTGAAATAACTGCATCTAAGTTTTGCCTCCAGAGCTCCTAATCCATTCATTCTTTGAGGATAATCTAAAATATGCCCTTCCCCATGTCTTCCAACTGGACAAATAAAGCAGGAAAACTGTCTAGTGTGTTTGAAAAAGTATAAGCTTTTAGTTGTGTAATCATATTTGTCCCTGGCTTTGTGGTCCTTGGGAAACTCAATGAACTCTCTGAACCTCAGTTACTTCATTATAAAATGGTGGTAATACTAGCAACCTCACTTGATGATAATAATGCTGAGCATGGCACATTTCAGGTGCTCAATAAATGACAGCTATTGTAATATAAGAGGGTTGTGCACATACATGAACAACTGTCAAAGGACTTGGACTGTGATGTGTACTAAAAGATTCCAGAATGAGGAGAATTCACATTTACTTGTCAGGCTCATGGAAGCTTTCTTTAGGGCAAAGCATTTGAACTCAGCTTTGGAAAATAAAATATCAACACGGAAAGACAAAAGGAAAAAATACTCTAAGAAACAGCGGCATAAGTAAAAGCAGACAGGTGGGAAAACATGGGGCCTAACTGGATGGTCAAATTAAACAGGTTAGCCGAAGCCAAAAGAAAGAGAAGAGTAGTCAAGATACATATTGCTAGAAATGATTTTGCTGGAAATTCGAACTGTGTCATCTACGTGGACAAATGGCTGAGTGAATCTTTACACAAATCTTATCACCACCAGAAAACTTGGAAAACAAACCAACACTTCTCTGGCATGGATCCATGAGAAGGTTCCAGTGAGAGCAATTTGGCTTTTGCCAGCATTCATAAAAGGTGTGAATAAGATTCAGAACTTTTAGTACAGAGGGAGAGCTCAAAGCACCCCCTTTTTTTAAGACACAGCAGTCTTTTTGGGCTTTATTAGAAAATTCTCGTGCCAGCTGTCTCTTTTCTCTGACTCACATTCACACAATATGCCGCTCTCTTGTTTCTTGTCAGCACTGCGCTCAGATACTAATGAGTTTTCGGGAATAGAAAACCCAACGGAATATTAAAATTGGAAAGAGGAGCTCGTTGAGTTAATTTCGCCGAAGTGCATCGCAACATACTGCAATGTTGTAAGAATGAATATTCAAATAGAAATTCAGTCATGAGAAAATTAATTAAAGAAAACGTTATTGCTAATATTGCTTTTTATACATATACATATGCAGAGACACATAGCCACCTATTGGCTCCAGTATTAACAATAATTAAAGTTAAACATTTATGAAAATCAAATGTTCAAGACCTCTTGCCGAATTGGTGTTAAAATTTTTAATTAAAAAAAAAAATTTAACTATTATTCCAAAAAGCTGTTTTAAAAGACAAATTTCCCCATACCACTCCTTTGCTTAAAACTCTTTTAATAGATCCAAATCATCCTTCAGAACCAAGTAACAATCTTCAGGACCACAATACTCACTGTATGGCTTGTTCTCACTTTACCTATTTACTTCTCTCAAATATGTTGTATTCTTACAAATCTCCCTGACCTTGCACATACTGTTCATTCTTTGTGTAACATTCTTTGACCCTTTTCAGAGGCAGCTCAATGTCACTTCTTTCTCCTTCTGCTAGAGAAATGGACCCTCCTGGGTGTCCCCATATCACACGGGGCTTAGTACTAGTTATCGGCAAACACTATGCACCTACAGAATGCTAGAGACCATGCCAGGCAATTGTTTACATTATTGTCATAGTTTGTTTACTTGGCTGCTCAACCGCTAGACAGTACACTTAATGATTAATTAAATATACACTATATAATAGCACCGTGCTCAATGCTGGAGATCAAGGATGAACAAGAACATCATCCCAGCCCTCAGACAGATTAGAGTCTAATTATAGAGATAATTATTATATGTCCTTTGAGTAATAATCTCTATACTCCTTAACACTTAAATATTTTTTGAATGAACATATAAAAAGTGAATGAATAATGGATGGATATGGTGTTTCCATACTATGGAACTCTATTGCAGCAGATCCCATGGCATAAAATTAAAAAGCAATTTGATGTATCAGTTAGAAAACTAAATTTGAAATCAAAAGCCTGATAGTTTGATACCAGTCCTTAGATTTACTAAATGTGTGGCTTTGAGCAAGCCTCTTAATCTCTGGGAGCTTTATTTTTCTAATTCATGAAATATTAACACAAGTTGGTTTAGAAATAACTCAAAATTTTCACTCTTGTCTTCATACCCAAGGAATAGAACCACAAAGAACACAGTTGGAATACCATTCCAGGAGACATAGCTTTTAGGGTCAACTCTGATTAATTAATTGGCAGTTGTTTTCTGGAGCATTATATTGAGAAGGATTCTGAGATTTAATCTAGATTTATTAAGTACTGTAATCAATTGGCAGTGACTACCAATGAGGCTACAGGAGAATGTCTATGCATGTAGCCAGGCATTTGCTACCTCATAGGCAGTGGATATTCATAGAAAACTCCTAATTAGATGAATGATATAAATCTGGGTACAGTATGGAATGGGACAGAATGGAATAGAATGGAATGGAACAGAATAAAGAGCAAAGAAGAGAACGACGAACTGGCTAACTAGACCATCAGAGAGAATCAAACTTTTCACACAACCCTCATGGTACTTAATCTGCCTTCTCTCATAGTTGTCTAGGCATATTTTTTCTTCTAGACTGTGAATACCTTGATCCTGGCACATAAGATAGGGTTGATAATGTTTGTTAGATGAATGAATGGATAAATGAATGAATGAATGAATGAATGGATATACAGCACTTTTGCTGCTTCTCAGTTTAACCTTGGATGGGTCATTAATGTAACAAACTAAAATTTGATATGAAACTCAACAGTTCATAACGCACAGTCACCTCCATTAGCTCATTTGATTGTTACCACAACCCAGAGAAATGGACAACGGTATGACTATTTAAAAAATGAGGAAACTGAGGCACCAAGATTAAGTGGCCTTGTTTGTTTTTATCCTATCTGATCATCAGTTTCCTCATCAGTGAAAAAAAAAAAAAAGAGAGAAACAAATCTTAATTTGCTTACCTCACTGGTTTGTAGTAAGTCTCAGACCACTGCAAACTAAACAGCACTGTTTAAATACAAGGCAAGATATTAATAATACTTTGCTTGTTGGGAACTCTGCATTTTTAACATTTCATTCTTACAAAAACCTGAAAAAGTGGGTTTTATGTACAAATTTTATTAATGAGGAAATAAAGGCTCAAGCCCGAGGTCACTATTAAGGAGTAAAATTACTATGTGTCTCTAAAACCCATATTCTTTTCTCTAAACCCTATGAACTGTTTTTCAACAGATTCCTGTTACAATAATGCATTCTTTCTTTTTATTTTCCCCAAAAGACTAAAGATATTAGCTGTGGCATATGGCATGTATAAACACATTTGCTTCAAAAGACAGGTTGAGAGCATGCATGTGATTCTTCACAGAACTACACAAACTTGGAGGGGAGGGGTGACTACAGGCACATGAGCATGTGTACCAGGGGTGAGGAAGGTAAATTCCTCTGGATCAATGTGGCTGGGGCTAGGCTTGCCCATGGGTTTAAAGCTGCACACAGAATTTCGAGAATAAGCAGGAGGCACAAAAGGCCTGTTAAATGCCGCCTATTGAAATGCAGCTCTCACAAAATAATCCATAGCTCCCTTGTCTCCTCGGGGCCTACAGCACTGGGCTTTGTTCCTGGGTCCACAGATGAGCCCTTTATTCTACTGTCTAAAGAGGAAAATATGCTTCCTGGAGGGAAGAGGCTTGGATCTGAGCTTGACTTTTTATCAATCATGTAAATTTAGAAACTATTGGTTTGACTTCATCAGAGTCAAGGGTGGATTGTGTTCCTTTGGTCCCCTATGTCCTTAATCAACAGCCATTGAATAGCCATATTAATTAATGAGGCTGAGAGATATTTTGCCCCATCCTTCATCACAGTGGATAATTAAAAGTCCCATTAATAAAATAGCTGCATTCATAATTTCTATAAAACTATTATAAAGCTATAAACATGATTATAGGGTAGCTTCTCTTACTCTCTCAACCTGCCTTCGGTATTCTTGCATATTTCCATAAAGGTCTTAGAATTGTACAGGGAAGGACAGACTAACAAAGGTTTCACGTGGTAACTTTGGATCTGATCATTCAGGACGTGAAATTAACAGGAGAAATCAGATAAAAGTGTTTTTGATAAGAGAGAAGAGACACATTTGAACTAGAACTATGACAAGGGCTTATAGGCCTAAAACTCCTGCCTCGTTTGGGTTTTAATTTCAAGAAAAACTAAAAGTTTGGCTCTTAATTGGACTGGAAATATCCATCATAGGTTTTAAATGGGATGCTTTGACATTTTTGGCTCAACTCAATTAAACAAATATTACTAAGTATACACTGTGTGTTGAGCGTAATATGTCAGAGATGTTGAGATTAATCAGAAAGAGTGCCTGCCCTCTAAGAGTTTGCTATCGAATGAGATGGAAAGTCCCTTAAACAAGCAACTTAGATGTAAAGAAGGTCCTTATGTTAAGAGAAGGAAGAACTCTCCACTTAAAAAAACCTTTTCTAAATCAGTGTCTCTCAATCCTTAACAGACTAGACTGAGTTTCTTCTAGATACTTCAAACACACTCCTGCATTTCTCCAGTCATACCATTTATCTTAAAATGCTTATTTAATCCATAATGAAGAAAAGCTTCATTATAACAGCAACTAAGTTTGTCTCAATTGAATATTCTCGATGCTGGCACAACATGGGAACTCAGTAAATAGCTACTGAATGAATATCAGCCAACCATCCTAATAAATATAATAACCTTAAATTGACAAAAACAAAGCTGCAGAGGATACAATCTTTCACAAACATTTGCTTACTTGATACTTGCAGCAGCCCTTGTCCTATTCATTTTTTAAAAAGGGAGGATGAAAAATAAGGTAGTGAGATGACACCATCAAGAGTGGCTTACCCGAAACCTACTGTTCTTCCCACTATAACACGCCTCTGCTCTGTTCCCTCCTAAAGTCCATCCTCTAATTAAGAGTTTACCTGGTCTCTAGCCACAAAAGATCATTCTTTTCGGAATTCCCACACTAAGCTCAACACTCAGAAAGTAGATGTTTCCCAGCCTGATGTGTGCTTCTTTTTTATTCCTGTTGGATTTGAATCCTCAAACTCTCTCTCTGTGGCTGCCATTTGAGGACAGCTTTCTGGTCTGTCCTGTACTCCCCAGTATCCTTTTGCTCATACTGGACTCACAGTAGCCTTCATGATTGCTTAGTATAAAATTTATCACCCATTCTAAGCCCGTTACCCCTCAGGGCTTTAAGTCTTATATTTCCTTGTCTCTGTCACAGAGAGACACATAGTAAGGAGATATACCCTACACTGAGTAGGTGCTCGCTAATTATGAATTACCTTTCATTTGCAATGTCCTACCTGCAAAATCCATCCTTGTATAAATTCTACCCTCCAAGGAGTCTATCCCCCTCCCCCAAGTTCAACTTTCATTTGCTTTTTAACCACCAGCAGAAGAGCTTCTATCATGAAAATGTTCTTACTGACTTCTACGGATGGCACTTTGCAACAATTCTTCAGTGTCCTTATTTTATTTTATTTCTTTGCATCACTCCAAATGGTTGAGCAGTCTCTATTTCAAAAGACGCTC
>NW_006441955.1:2784100-2793083 GCF_000325575.1 Pteropus alecto
TTGCTTAGATTCAGCTGGGGATGGAGAGAGGGATATGTTCATTGTCTCACTTGTGACGATGGTGTCATGGGTGTATGCTATGTCCAAATTTATCAAACTGCACACTTCAAATATGTGCAGTTTATTGTATAACAATTATATTTGAATAAAGGTGCTTTAACAGTTTTTTTTTTTTAAAGTCATTTGGGAAAGTAGTCTCTCCCAGTTTTCTTCCTATTTGTCTAACCATTTCTTCTGTTTCCCATCCTATCCCAGGGGATGAATCTAGTTCTAGGCTTTCAGTTTTAGCTGCTTGCCTTTTCCTATGATAGGAGATTAGACCTATCTACCTATTTCTGAGATAGCAGCCAAACAACTAATAAGAGATGAATTCCAACTTGTACATATATGCTTGGTATAGGTTTGTAAATTTACCTTAATTTAGTGTATATGAAAGAAAGGTGTGTATCACTGTCAACATCATTAACATCATCTTTGTCTTCTACCTTGCACCTTTCTTCACTTTGTCACTGTCATTATCATCATCATTACACTTATTAAGTGCTTGCCATATGCCAGGATCTGTGATGAACATCTAGCATCTCATTTAATCCTCACAATTACTAAGGCTATAATTGTTATACCCATTTTACAGATGAGGAAAAAGATTCTTGGAAAAGCTACATAACTTACAAAAGCTAAAAATGAGAGAATCCCGAGATTAACTCATAGTCATTTAACTTCAAAGATCAAATTTTTAACTACAATGCTATGTTATCAGGAGCTAGACTACTTCTGTTTCTCTGCCTTCCTTCTCCATATAAAATATCTGAAGATCACAAACTAAGAGGATCTATGAAAATAGGAGAGTGGGAAGTATTTTTCCAACTGCCAGAAAGCTTCAGGATTACTAAAAGGGGCAACTTTATTTCCCTTTCTCCTTAATACGGAAATACCATGTATTGTTTCTATGAATACATTTCTAGAGATAAGAAGCTCATAGACAGCCTGTTAAGATAGCCATCTTCATCACTGCACAGCTCCCATTTTTATCCCCATAGGAGATCAAATCTTCTTCCCTATATTTCTACCCGGTAGTCTACTTCCGTTCTCTAGAAACATCCAAAACACACTGGCACTGTGACAGGCTTTTAGAATTTTTAAGACTATCCCCTGAACCTTATCTCCAAACTAACTAGTCCAGTTCTCCTTGGCTAACATTTAACCACAACCGTGTCCTCTCTACGTCAGAAGCAGTTCTAGACACTCCCTCATTCAGTATTCTAGTCAAGTAATTAGTCTTTGCCATAATTCTGGTCCCTTCCCTGTTCTTTGTCATGAACATCTATCTCTGGCCTGCCCCTTCTCAGAGCTGTATCTCTGTTCCATAGCCATGATGTGAGAACAAGTGTGACTACTTGATCCTAGGGAACAAAGAGGAACAGGCTTTGGTGAAACTCTAAGAAAGCAGATGTCTCAGAAGATTTCAGGGGAGAGACATGGTCATCTCTGAAGGTCCTGTGTATGTAGAATTTTTTTGCTCTGGATAAAAGCACTGAACCAAGGCAGGCAGGCAGGGTGCTGACCTGTATTCCCCAGCCTTCTGCTTAGGGTATGTTCACCACTTAATTTCTGTGGGTACTGCCTTTCCAGGTACTCTCTCCCTCTCCACAGTATCCCACCCCTATTCTTATCCCTCTCCACCAAGTTCATTTCAGATACACGTCCTTAGATGACCTGGCTCTACATTGGTTGTGTTTGACAGATCCAATAACTCCATTCTCACTGTTGAGATTTATTCCCTCCTCATTCCCCCCTGGATGTGGAGGCACACTGGACCAGCCACTCTTCTTGGTCTTCCTTCTCCTATTAAATTCCTGCTTACTCCATCTTCTCCTAAACTTGGCCTTCCAAGCCTGACACACGATAATGGAGTTCATTTTAATCCCTTGCTGGACCATATCCTAACTAAATATTCAGAGCTCCTTATATGTTAGCCTAATTTAAAAACAAGGAATTTTCAAGGCAGAAAGGTTTACGTGACTTGCCCAAGGTTATACATCTTAAAAGTGACAATGCTGGTATTTGAACTTTTGACAGGTCAAAAAAACCTTATAAAACAGATATTTTACTATTATGGTCATGTTACATTTTGTAAAAGTCCTTTTTGTAAAAGTGCAGTGTCCAGGACTGAATAAAATTTAACTTCAATTTTCTTTACAAACATATTTGAGTGTACTGAAGTACAAAAACATCTGTGCTGAACAAATAAGAAATTACTTCTTAAGTTTTATTGAAAATGCAATGACATTTCATGCCAGGTCTTTTAACAATAAAAATTAAAAAATGATATATAAGAAATATAATAGCTTCCTCACCAAGGAAATTCATTTGTGATTTCAGGTAAAAAGTTAAATCTAATTTTATAACCATGTTTAAGTAACCCTCAGCACTTTCTACTGAGGATTTGCTCTTCCTCCTTTCTTCCCAAAGGGCTGGTTAGACTTAGTAAATTTAATTTTGATAACAATTTCCTGAATTTTTCCTATATTCCCAGCCATAAAGAGAATACATGTGCCTAGGGGATAAAAGAGGTAGAAAATCTCATATTATTAAAAACCAATGAATGAAAAAAAAAATAATACAATGAGTATTCACTCCAGTGACAACAAAGGGAAGAGCACCGTAACACCTCAATTCCCCCAGGAAATGCTATCCAGCAAGGGGCTCCCTCTATATTAAAATTCAACAGCTTGAGTAGAATGACTGCTAATCTACAACTTCATTTGTGTAAATAAGACACAGTGTGAAAGCTGTACTTAAGAATATTCATCGCTAAAATATAATACAGAGGTGAGCTATTCAACTGCAACACACTAATTTGGATGAAATCAACATGTCATTCATTCAATATTCTAAATCTATTTTAGAAAACTATATGCCCAAATAGAACTCCAAATAGCCAAAAAATCTTGAGAAAGAAAAACAAGGCCCCACAGTTCCTCATTTCAAAATGCATTACAAAGCTGCAGTAATTAAAACAGAATGGTACTGGCATAAAGATAGATACAGTCAGTGGAACAGAATAGAGTCCAGAAATAAACCCTCATATCTAGGTCAAATGATCTTCAACAAGAGTGCCAAGTCTACACAATGAGGAAAGGATAGTCTCTTCAATAAACGGTGTTAGGATAACTAGACATCCATATGCAAAAGAATGCAGATGAACTAGTATCTTACACCATATGCAAAAATTAACTCAAAGTGGGTTAAAAACCTAAAAATGAGACTAAAAAACACCTAGAGGAAAACAAGGAGAAAACATGACATTGCAATGGGCAATAATTTCTTCGACACCAAAAGCATAAACGATAAAAGCAAAACTACACAAATGTAACTATATCAAGCTTAAAAACTACACAACAAAAGAAACAATCAATAGAGTGAAAAGGCAACCTATAGAATGGGAAAAAATATTTTAAAAAATATATCATATAAAAATAATACTCAGAGTTTATAAAGAACTCCTATGAATCAATAACAGCAAAAAAAAAATTAAAAGAATAAAGAACTTGAAGAAGCATTTTTCCTAAGAAGACATAAAAATGACAAATAAGTATATGAAAAGATGCTCAACATCACCAAGCATCAGGAAAATGGAAATCAAAACTACATTATTACTGCACACATGTTAGGATGGCCACTATAAAAACAAACAAACAAACAAACAAGCAAACAAAAACAGAAAAGAACAAGTGTCGGTGAGGATGTGGAGAAATTGGAATCCTTGAACACTACTGGTTAAATTGTAAAATGATGCAGCTGCTATGGAAAACAGTATAGAAGTTCCTCAAAAATTAAATTTTATTCCGCATGATCCAACAATCTCACTTCTCAGTATATATCCCAAAAAACCTGAAAACAGAATCTCAAAGAGATATTTGCATACCCATGTCTATTGCAGCAATATTCACAACAGCAAAGATGTGGAAGCAACCTAAATGTCCATCAACGGATGAATGGAAAAGAAAATGCGGTATATATACACATACATATATATATGTGTGTGTGTATATATACACACACACACACACACACACATATATATATATACACACATATATATGTGTATATATATATACATAGAAAGGAATATTAGTCAACCTTAAAAAATAAAGAAATCCTGGTATATGCTAGAAATGGGTGTGCCCTGAGGACATTATGCTAAGTTAAATAAGTTAATTACAAAAAGACAAATACTGCATAATTCCATGTATATGAGGTACCTAAAGTAATCAAATCCATAGAAATAGAAAATAAAATGGTGGTTGCAGGGGGCTGAGGGTGGAAGTGGGAAAACAGAAAATTGTTATTCAATGGATACGAGTTTCAGTTATGTAAGATAAATAATTATAGAGGTCTGTTGTACAACAATGTACATATAGTCAACAGCACTGTACTATACACTTGAAAACTTTTAAGAAGATAAATTTCCATTATGGGCTTTTTACAACAAATAAAAAAAAAAAACTATATACCAATCATGATGCTCAGCACTAGGGCTACAACTATCAACAAAGTGATTTAAGGAATCAAGGCGGAGATCAAGGTAGACAGGGATATGGAGTGGAAAACAATAGCAGGTGGGAGTGTAGAAGTCATTTCAAATAGAACAGCTAAAAAGCTGTAAGAGAGAGCCTCGTGTATCGAGCCTACTATATACAGTTTACTGTTGGTAGACAATAAGCCAAAGAACCAAATCTTGGAGGGATGTGTAGACTTTGTTAGAGTATGGTCTTTATCCCATAAGTAATCAGAAACCAATGACCTATTTTATATAGGAAAGTGTTATACACTGTCAAGAGTCTCTTCTATGGATAATGTTGTCCCAAGATAAGGCAGATAATAAAAATAGATAATATAAGAGTTACTAACAATACACATTTATATTCACATCTGTACAGCTTTTCTAATGGCACCAGACTCTAAGAGGCAAAGTGATTGCCTCATACAGCTAGTAAGTGACAGCTCTTGTCTCCTGATGCTTTATTCATGATCTTTTCTTTCTTCCTGGGCATAACTACTCAGAGAGGAGCACTGGATTACTAACCTTGTCTGGACTGGTACTTCTGTGCTCTGAGCACGGGTGTTGGCATATAAACCGTAGGCCAGACCAACTCTATCTTTGCTGTGCTTCTTATCTCCTCATAGAGCCAGGATTTTGACTGAATAGCCTCCTGAAAATTCATTTCTTCTTGCTTCCCCATATGGCTTTATTTTATTACCAAAGTGACTCCTTGGAAGTTCCATATTTCCTCTTTCAAGGACACAGAGGAGAGCAGCATAGTATTTTTCCTTTGTAAACAAGGCTGCTCCTCTTCTTCATTGTTCCCTGTGTCCCTTAAACAACCTCTGTCTGTCTATATTTAGCTCCTATTGATTCTCACTTAATTGTCTTGTTCCTGCTAGACTCTGGAAAGGACTTCACTTCTGTAGAAACAGAGTGTACATCTACTTCTTCTGATTGCATGGATAAACAAACCATAGAGATGTGCAGCATAAACACTCGATCCTGCTCCTGCCCCTTGGAATCAGTCTCAATAAAAAAGTGGAGTGGGGGTAGAAGTAGGGAGGTAAGATTCCTGTTTATAAGGATATTGAACTGAGAATCAAGAGACCCTGGCATGAGTCCCAATTTCAGCTTGTCCTAGTGGTACAATCTTAGATGAGTCACAGTTCCTCTGCAGATTCAGGTTCCTTGTCTGAAAAGCAAAGGGGTTTGTACTAAGAGACCCTAATTTCCTTTCACAAATTATATTTTATGTTGCTTTTATATCCATTGCAAAATATCAGTGCAATGTAAAATTATAAACGAATAAAATTTTGAAAAAGTACTTTATAAATGGAAAATACCCTCACAGATGTACTCATTGCTCTGATGATGTTATGACTGAATTCCTGAATATCCACAAGCCTCCAAGAACTTTGTACCTTCATGTTAATAAAGAATCCCAGTTTTCTCCCTATCCTTGCTCTGATTTAGTTATGGGATAAAGCTATTAGGAAAATAAAGTTAATCTGGCAGAATGAAGAGGTCATCTCAGCCTTGGACAAAGGGAATGGGAAAACAGATTTAGGAAGTAAGTTTTGGCATTAGCCAAAGGAAAGAAAAAACAAGCTCAGTTTAGAGAAGTGCTCAGAGTCATTTCGGTACCTGGCTTGAGGGAAGTGGTCAAGGAAGGGTTGAAAACCATTGGACAGTGGGGACACCAGTCTGTTTAGCTGGGGGGTGGGGGAGGAACAAAGAAAGTTTGGGAGCTTATAATCAGCTTTGCTATTCCTATATCTTGGACCTTGCTCCCTTAAGGGAGAGTAGATTTAATGCACTGAACTCTGGCAACTGGTTCTGAGCTTTGAAAAACTTTTGACCACTGGGATGACCCTGTGTGAGAGAAGAGCCTTAGGAATGGAAGGTCTCTTACAATTATTATTATCATGATTGTTATTACGATTGTTATTATTAAAACTTCCTCTATTGCCTACTTTTCTTGACTCTTCTTTTTTCCACATCCATTTTTTTTTAAAATCTCTGCAGTTAAGGCTTCAGCTCTTCCCAAAGACAACCCCTTTCCCTAGTACTTACCTTAAACAGATTATTTTGCTGCATTAATAGAAATAGAGTATCTAGAAGGAAGGAACTGAAGGTTCTGCTCTACCCTTGCCACTACGAGTAGGCTTTAGAACTTTGGCATCAATATCTGAGTCCCACACTACTAGCCTGTCACTGACAAAAAGTCCAGCAAAGATGACCAGGATGGGGATGGGTCTGGAGGCCAGTACATTCTGGAAAGAGTAGAAAAAATGTGAACAGTAATAGCCCCCCAAAAACAACTGGGGTCAATGTGTAAACATTTTATAAAGAACATTCTGAGTATCAGACTTCGGCTGAAAAGAAAAGGGAAGAAACAAGAGCCAGGTGGGTGGAATAAGAACGAGGGGAACAAATCAATTTCATAGATTGCTTCCTCCCCATCCTCTTCAGTCTCTGCAGAACTGATGACCCCAGGATTAATGAACTATTCCTAGGAGAAAAAAAATCTGGCGTGATTCCTACAGGTATTATTATCCTAGGAGGCCCAATTAAGCAAAAATGACTAGGAATGATTTCAGGAGTCTCTGGGTAGAGGTGAGCTGTAATATTTGGGCTTTGGGGTGATGACTGTAATCGGGCCATTGTAGCTGAACCAGTTAGAGTGCAGTCTATGAATGGCAATATCCAAATCTTTTCACCCCATGCTGTATAACCAATTAACTTAGCAGAATTGATTGACTGGCAAGACAGAGCTGGAAAGGCAGCTCAAAAGGCAAATGATACATCTTTGAAGGAGATCAAAAGCCAGGATGGTGCTCCATTAAGTCCATGCTCCCATTCCAAAAAAGAGCCAAAACCACACACACACGAAACCACCTTACACATATACTCACCATTCACTGAGTCTCTTCTTACCCTTTCCTACTCTTTTGACTCTTGGCCACCGTCTTTGCCTTCCATCCTCTTGATATTTTCTTTCGCTGTATATTACCCTTTCTTTTCCAACTTACTTCTCATTTTACTGCTACTATAATTAATGATAATAATAGATATAATTTTTAGATCATCTAGCTTGTTCCATGGCTTCTTACTAGTGATGATATTTATTCAAATCTTAGACTATCTTTTGCCTATGAGTTGATTTTGGTGTTAGCTCAGTTTTGCAGATGAGGAAACTAAGGCTAGGAGAGACATAGTACCTTGTCTCAAATCACACATGTAGAAAGTGGTAGAGCCAGGTTTCAAAACAGATCTCTCTGACATGAAAGCCCATGCTTTTCCCCCTGAGCTGCAATGTCTCACTAACGATCTATTTCTTCTCAATAATAAATCTGACAGTTTTGATTCTTTTTGTAGGTGATGTCACCTCCTCCGGATGCCTCGGCTGACACCTGAAGTCCCACCACACCAGCAGTGCTCCCCCATGACCCTACTCACTCCCACCTTCTCCAGCCTGGCAGACAGTTCTCAGACAACAGTAACTGAAGAGCTAGAAATTAAAGGAATTTAAGACAGATTTTGTAAGACAAGCTGCCTCTTCTGTGAACACATGATGCCTGTCTCAGAGCAGATGCATTTTTGGTTGCTGCCTAACATGGGGTTGTGGGGCAGGAATTTGGCATCACCCCAGGAGATCTTCCTTTTCTCATCTTACAGCAGTGCATTTTTTCCCCCACAGGGCCGCTGGTTTAAGTATTAAAAGTAAAATTAATTCATGTAATTGGTCCAAAGAAACCCAGAACAGGGTCATGCCTGATCTGGTTTCCAAGGAGAGAAACTTATTCACGATATGTCAGAATTCAGCTCTTGTTAGACCCACACATGTATGCAGGCACACACACTCACTCACACACACGCACACACCTCCCAACCCTGAAGCTATTTTCTAAGAAAACCAGATGAAGAGAATCTTCGCTACCCGAAGCAGGAAGTGAGTCAATGCTGGGTAGAAAAACTAAGCAGACAGTCCTAGTAGGAGGACTGCCAGGGCATTTGAAATACCAAAGCAGCGCGCTCAGCCTTGGGGACCTTGGAAAGTTGCCTGAGACCTTGGAAACCATTTTATCCAGCACTACTAACACATATAATCCAGTAATTTAAAATCTTCCATTACTTTAATCTTTTCAAACAACTCGAACAATTATGAAATTAACTCTAGATATTTCTCATCTGATTAAGAAATGAAATGTGTATAATATCAATCTTAGATCCTATCAGGTAAATGAGTTTTAAATGAAACTTAGATCTTTGTAAGTCAAGGAACAAAGGGATGATACAGATGAAATGGTAACTTTCTATCCAGATTTAATTTTCTTCCTGAACTATATTTTGGTTAAAGGAAATATTTTTGCTCCCAATTCTGGCCACTCTGCTGGACCTCTGTCAATATCAAGTGTACAATGAAGGGCACAG
>NW_006441955.1:2793198-2802038 GCF_000325575.1 Pteropus alecto
TGATATAGCAAAGGATATTTAATAATGGACATGTTAAAAAGGACATTGTGTATCTAAGGCCAAGCCACTCTGAACATGCCTGATCTTGTCTGATCTTGGAAGCTAAGCAGGGTCGGGCCTGGTTAGTACTTGGATAGGAGACCACCTAGGAAGACCAGGTGCTGTAGGCATAAAAAATAAAAAAATAAGGGATTATAAGCTGACAAGACATTGTGTTAAGACAACAGCAAAGCTTAGCCCAGTCTGGTAATTAGTAATTTGCAAAGGTAAGACAACTGACAGGGCACTATCAGGAAGGGCAGGTTGCCCAGTGAGGATATTGATCGGAGAACTGGTTAGAGATCAAACAGAAGTGGTCACCTGGGAATGGCTGATGAAGACTTTGATTGTCATGTCTACAAATAGAAAATTAAATTCTGCAGGTGGAGAAAAAACGCTGGTTGGGCTTTTGGAAAAGGATCAACATGATACAATTTGTGTTTTGGATAGCTCATACTAACAAGTCTCATACTAACAGACTTGAGGGGGAGAAATTGAAAATAGGGAAAACAGTCAGAAGGTTGGTACATGTAAGAAAATAAACTTCATGAGAGTACTTGGCATTCCCAGTGTATCACTGCTGTGTGTATTCTCAGGACCTAAAATATAGAATGTGCTCAGTAAATAGCTGTTATGCAAAAAGTGACCTCCATTTATGTCCAGGAGGGAATGAAAAAGAGAAATGTTGAATAGAGGGTCATATTTGTGCAAAGAGAGCACATTCACCCACAGGTTTCCAGATAGCATTTTTTCCCAGATCATCATCCATGCTGTGCCAGCTAGCTGACTAGATTAAGCCATTTTTTTGTGGAGTATTGATCATTTCCAGACCCCTATACTTAGCATCATTGTGCATATATTATCTCATTTAATCTCTTTTTAAAAAAGTCTCTAGTATTAGATATTGTTATCCCCAATTTATGTGTGAACAAAGTGAAATATCTGCTGAAGGTAATGAGCTACTAAATTGTACCAGATTTTGATCACAAAACTGATTCTAAAGCCTATGATTGCTCCACTATAATCAGAGGAGCATGAGTCACTTGCTTTATTAACCAGAGGATTTTATATATCCCATTTCCATACACATTCCAAAAGAGGCCTCTATCTCACAGCCTCCACAAACAATAGCAGCAGATTTTGAAAATTTGTGTAAATGTGTTTTTAATAAACCACATCAAAATTTTCTATATGCCTTAATAAGCTTATGTATTCTCAGGAGACCTTATTAGATAAAGATAAAATATTTTAGAAAGCCCCCCATTCCTAACTACTTGAAGATGCATTAATCATTTTAAATCTCCCCCAAAATCATGGGCAAAAAGTCATATTGTTGACTCTGGCTTAATGAATATAAATGCTACCCCTTCCCTCATGAAATATCTTTGGAGGAACTGCCGCAAATACTGAACATGAGGTGGACCCAGAAAATCCTCTAAACAAATAGATTCTACCTAGCCCTGCTATAAAGCCTACCTGATATAATTCTACTCTTTCCTTTGCTTCGGCCCTCCCTTGCTAAAGTTATTTGAAAGTATATTGCTTTTCCACTCTGGAAATGCTATTTTACACTCTTTGTTTCTAATAGGGCTCTGGAAGTAGCAACATAATATTCTTTTTCTTCCAGATGTTGCCCTTTCCTCTGTAGAAAATGAATTTTCCACCTATTATTTCAAAATACCCTGTCAGATGGTGTCCTGCTTATGGCCCTGGTGCATCCCCAACACGAAGACAAAATGTCTCTCAGGGATGGAAAACAACATTCATTCTAATCCATGTAATTGCTTTAAAAATGTCCATGTTTTTATTAGTAGTCCTTCTATTGCTGTCAGAGGATGATTATACTCTTTTCGAAATGTCTCTCTTATTTTCCATTTGCGTTGAAAAAAATATTTCGATTATAGAAACATGCAGTCGAGTTAGAAAGACAGTTCTTATTCATCTACAACCAACCCAGAATTTCAGAATTTTGTGGAACTAAGAGAAAGAATAGATTAAAATTTACTTTTGACAGAAGCCATAAGAAATAAAAAGGTTGTGAGGGAAATTATGTCAATCAGTTGTGTCTACAAGATCATAACTCTGTGCTTATTTTATCTATAAAACAGGGATAACAACATTCATATTAAAGGGTTTTGATGAAAATTCAATATTATACATGAAAATGCTTGGCATGATTCTTGGTAACTAGAAAAATTGAACAAAGAGTATTAATAGTAGTAGTTGTTGTTATTGCTGCTGCTATTTCAAGGGAAACATTAATCTTCATTCCTTATTCATCAAACGCTTATTTATCATATATAACACAGTCCCCCATGGGAGAATCTGTCAATGTAGTGAGGGAGACAGATAGTAAATAGTTAACTATTATGTAATGTGATAACTATTACAATAGAAGTATTTAAGAACTGCTCTATGAACACAGATGTAGCAATTTAAATAATACCTTATACTTACATAGCATTTTACAGTTTTCAAAGCTGTTGTCTCACAAAAACCATTTGAAGTAGATTTAGAATACCTGGTTTTATATATCATCATCATCATCATCATCATCGCCACCACCATCATCATCATCATCCTGGCAGCTACCATTTGTTACATGACTACTATGCCAGGCCCTGCTAGGAGCTTTCCATGTCTTATGTCTCTTAATCATTACAAGAAACCTACAAAGTAGCTAGTTTGATCCCCATTTTATCAATGGTGAAAGTAAGATTCAATGAATTTTATTGACTTCCCTAGTAAGTGATGTAATCCGAACATGGAAACAAATCTGTCTCCAAGTCATGGTCTTTTCTCCAATCACAGTTGAGTTATAGACATAAAGCAGCTCAGAGAAAATTACATTAGGGATCAGGAAGAGGAAATTTTTTTCTTAATGTGATCTAATATATCCATCTTGGATAAATAATGCAAAAGAGAGGCTGACAATTAATACTCTGATCTCTGCACTAGATATGGAAGTCATCCTTATTCTAGATCTGTCCTACTAGTTCAGCAAAAGCTAAGGCATATCGACAGATAAGTTTCATAAACAAGTGGCCTTTGGAGAAGTTATTACACCAGCTTAGACAGTCTATAGTTGAATTTAACATTGACGTTGCCAATTCTAGCATTCAATCTTTGAGAAATTATATTGGCCATCCAGAATATAGAATAGACAACTTTCAGATGGCTGCCAACTAAAACCAAATGTTTGAACAAGCTGCTAGCCCTTAGACAGGAAAGCTAAAAGTGTTAAGGAAAACCCTTAATTACTTTATTGCAGACTAAATCAAGACAAGGAGAACAAATCCTCATTATAGAAACCTGATAGTTCAGAGATGGTCCACAATATTCTCATATTACTGACGACCACTCACCCTTGTTTCTGCCAAAGTTGGCTCTTGGAGGTAACAATTATGTTGCTTAATTTGGCCCCCATAGGAAATCTTAAATGAGAAATTTCTGCTAGGTAAAAACAAAAAACAAAAACAAAAAACTTGCTCTTTAAGAAATTAGTATGTTTCTTCCTCTCTGACAATAAGAACTATGTAAATTATCACGTTAGTCTTCAGTGGCTAGGGAACTAATTGATTTTTCTATTAATTCATAGCAACTACGTTAATTGTAAGGTTAGTATTTTTTCTTTATTTATTCATGTTTCCAGTAGGGCTCCATTTTTAAGACAAGGGATAACAAAAGCATTTATTTTTAATGGTTTTTCTATCATTTTATAAATAAAGGACACAGTCTCATTTTTTTCCAGATCTTACATTTATCATTAGTGTGTGAACATCATTCATTCTTTCAAATTCTTACAATATACTATTTTTTTTTTTTCTATGCTGAACACTGTCTCTGGCTCCTAGTAGTGGAGAAGTTAAACAGATAAAATACAATGTGACGATTACTACCAGTACTGCAATGTGATAATTAGTACAATTATTGGCAAGCTGTACAAAATGGGTATCAAACATGTCTCTTCATATCCACATGAACTGCAGGCTAGTTTCCTTGGTGGGTACAGTAATACTGACTGATTAATGTGGCTTTCCGAGATGTATCTCATAAACTCAAGCACCTCAGAGCTCTGAGTGAATTAAGAGGTTTTAGATCTGGACAAATCACTATTCACACCTCCTTAGAAAGGTCTCTCTGTCTTCTGCAGTCCACAAAGATCTCTCTAGCTCTGCATCCTGAGGTGTTCCCTCCAGATCAGACACAAAAAGCTCTAATCATCTAATGCAGGCAACCACAGGAGACAGGTTCTGTGTCCTAAGCCTGGATGTGAGCCCTCGAGAGCTTAGGTTTCATTTACTTTTACACAAAACATCTTTAATCAAGCATCTAAATTCAACTCAGTTTAATAATCATGTATTAATCTCCTATTTTTTCCTGGAAGCACAGAAATAATTAAAACTCCCTATTCAAAGTTCAAGACTAGTTGAGGAGACAAACACATAAACAGGTTTAATATAGTGTGTGAAATTATGGTGATGAGGGTATGTCCAGGATTTTTGGCCCATGGTAGGATTCGTAATTTGGGAAAGAACTTTGCTGATGCTGGCCAGTGAGGGTGGGAGGAGACAAGGAACAGAAGAAATAGATGTTGGAGAATAATCCAATTACCTATTTACCATCCAATGCACAATACCAAGGTGGGGCCAGGGTAACTGAGGTAGAATTTTGTACCAGGGACACAGTATGGCAAGTGAATGGCATAGACATGGGAGCCAAGCAGCAAGTGAGGCTGAAATCAATCAGGCAGTAAAGATCCTGCAGGGCAGTACAGAGAGAGGATTCTGCTTCTCTAGGAGATGGGACTGACTTGAGGTCAGTGCCAGAACTCACTTCAAGCAAGTTGGGATTCAGGCTCGAGCACTAGTCTCATCCGGTCCCGGTGACGAGAGTGCTGGAGACTGAAACTGAGGCAGAAGTCCAGCTTCTTGTGGTAGAGAAAGGTTCTCCAAGAGCATGCAAATTGCTGAGGTTCCCCACTTACTCTCATGCCCAGACACCGAGGACTATGTTTATAGCGGCAAGATTAAATTTAGACACCATCTGCTAGTAGTCTGAGACTAGTAATAAGCGTCATGTTTAGAAAAAAGATTGGCATAGGGTCTTGATCTGAAAGACTTGAGATTGAAGGAGTATAGAATGGATAAAGGCAGTATCAAATACAATTGTTGTTGAAACAGTTTTGAAGGTTCGGAAAAAGTGATTTTCAACCTCTTCTATCAAGACAATGGGCATCATTCTTTTCTCATTTGTCTGAAGTTATCAGCAAGAAGTACCATCATTCACTACCATTTTGTAACTTAAGTGTCACATAACTGTTGTAATAGAAACTTGAGAAAGTAAAGAACTTCACTCTATTTTTCTCCATTGTACTTCCCTCATCTTCTACTTATATGTAGATTTACGAATTATTTTTCTCTCAGGAGAGCCACAAGGAACCTGTCAGAAATATTCCAGCATATGCAAATCCTAACTATACAGACAAAAATAATCTTTGTTCTATTCCTCATGTGCTCTGTGGGAGTTTTGCCTTGTTTGCATGATTGATCAGTTTGCATGTGACTTTTCAAAATCACTTTTCAAATGGAGATGTGAAACAGAAAACAAAGGTAGTGGTGTGTGGGTCTGGGCTGGGTGAAGGGGCACCCAATCCAGGATAAGCCCTTTCAGCAGCTTATGCATATTCTTCCTGCACATATCAGATGGTCACTATCAGTTGCAGGTTTGGTAGTCTCCATTATATAGGCAACAGGAGTTAAAATCCCACAAAGATAAACTGTAGAGTGAACAAGATCTTTTTTTGTTTTTTGAATTGTTTTCTTTTTCTTCTGGTTGACAGTACTTCTATAACTAAGTGCATTAGATGGTATGTAAACCACCAAAGCCCTGCTGGGATCCCTAAACATCCTCAGGATTCATTTCCCTATAGTTCAGGAGTTTGTGATGTCTCTGGCCCTTTCTACTGGGTAACTTCTGCACTTTTCTTCAGAAGCGCTCTCTGTATCTAATTTCAAGAAAGAAACCATCGCTCTACACTCTTCAAAGAGGTGTGTCTCCCTCTTTTCCCAGCACAGACACAACGTGCTCCTTGAATAAACCATATAAAAGATAATCCACTGCCATAAAGCACTGTTCTAAAAAAGAATTACCCCAAAATATTACTTTTTCTGGATTTTATCTCCTCTTCTTCTTCATCTTCACCCCTACTACTTTTGTTCACCCTTCATCACCTCTTACCTGTATTACAAAACTAGTCCTTTAACTTGCCTCCCTGTGGCCATCGTCAATGATCTCTTCACCTTTCTTCCCCAATTTCTTCTTCCTCCCACTCCAAACTTCTAATTCATTATTTCATTAATAGTGATTTAAAAGTGCAAATGTGACTTGCAAATGTAACTTGTGATTTAAAAATCACAATCACCCGTAATCAAATACTAAGGATGAGAAGAGAAAGGGAAAATAGCAACAGTTTTGAGCATCTGGAAGTTGTCAGACTCTGTGCTAGGTCCTATTATACATATATATATACATATACATATACATATACATACATATACATACCCTACATTCTCACAATAATGCTTCAACATAATGTGTTATTATCTCACATTTATTGTGAAGAAACTAAGGTTCAGGGAGCTTACATAATTTGCCTAAGGTCATATGGCTAGTAGATTCAGTACAAAGCATTTGAGATCTATAGGCACATATCAAGTTCTATAAGTTTGCCACTGCCAATTCTAGGTTCTGGAGGCACAGAGATAAATAAGATTTCTGACCGTATCTGACTCTGAGAGGCCCACAACGGAGGAGACACTCAGACTAACAGTAAATTACAATGCAATGTAGAAAGTGCAAGGCTGAGTGGCAAAGTCGGGGTTTGAACTTAAGGTCCTTCCAATTAGACCACTATTTGCCTATTTTTGCAAAGATGAGAAACTGTTTAATGTTAAAACTATCCTCAAACTTTCATACAATATTTGTATTTTTTACTCAAGAACTATGCAATGGCAAAAGTTACAATGAATTCAGTGAAGTTTTTGAAGGAATTTACATTTTATTCATCATAACAGCAACAATGTCTACTTGAATCCATACCTTTGTGTGATATACTATCGGTCCATGTACAGTGAGTGAACAGCCATATTTGAATTTGAGACCCATCTGCAATAACCTTGGATCCTTAGTCCATTCATTGGAAATGAGTCCTTCACTTGTAAGCTCCTCTGACACAACATGTCTTCCAACAGGGTTCTGCAGTGTTGACAACTAGAGAGCCAGGGTGAAACATGCTTGATTAAAGGTCAGGTAAGCAAGCATGTACCTTGGTCAGACCTTGGACAGTAATGAAAAGCCTTTGGTCCCTTCTCTAACCCATCTGGACATCCATGCACAGGAAAAAGAGAGAGAGGGAAATACCATTTCTTAGTGTCTTCTTTGTGTAGGCCACATAATTTATAATCTAAATATTAAGCCAAGTCATGTGTTTAAAGCCTTTTGGCAGAATCTTGCCTTCCCGCTTTTAGCGTCATGGCCTGCCTTTCCTTTTCTTCACCCCATTTATCTTCTTCTCTTATTTTTCCCAGACGTACTTTGCTCTTTTACATCCCAATGCCTTTGCTAAAGCTGTTATTCTGCCTGGAAAATCCATGACCAGTTTCCATTTTTTATCCTGCTAAACCCTCTCATGCTTCAAGATCCAACTCCTCTCTGAAGCTATCACCAACCTACGCAAGAAGATTTCTTTCATTTATGCTCTGGTCACACTTGATTTACCCTTCCTTTATAGCACTGAGCACACTGTATTATAATCATTTGTTTATATATGTGTCTTTATCACTGGCCTACACTCTTTTGGTGGCTGGGAATGCATCGTATTTCTCTTAAATCCCCAGTGTGTACTACTGTGCTTGGAACATAATATGCACTCAATAAAAGGTGACTGTATGAATACATAAGTAAACGAATGCATGCTTAATAATCTTTGGTTGAATGTGTTAACATTGACACACTTCTGAAATTGTCTGCTTCATGTTTGGAGAATGTATTACAGTTTCTGGTCCTATCATTTGTCACTTTCTAACGTACTCATAAAAACACAGAATATCAGTGTTGGAAGACATTTTAAAGGCCATTTAACCGAATCTTCCTACTAGGGCAAAAATCTCCTTTCTGTTATCAGGAGTCATTCACTCTCTGATTGAATAACTTTTGTGATAGGAGTTCACTGCCTTATATGGTAATACAATCATTCTTTAACAATATTAACTATTAGGAATGTCAAACAATATCTATCTATCATTTCCTCCTATTGATACTATTCCTACCCTCTGAAACTATTTACATATATTTTCTCCTTCAAATGACATCCTTCCAGCTATCTGGTAAAAAAAAATGAGAAATTAAGCAATCACTTGCCCGAGACATTCTGGGGTCTCAGGAGCCCCTCCTGATTTCTAGGATCAAAACTGAGGAGGCAGAGTTAGCAGATTTAGAGGCAGCTGGCAGGAACAGTCAGGTTCAGTGACCAAGAATCTGGTAAACGTGGGCTTAACCTTAGAAGGCACCAGGAATCCAGATGATGAAGAGAAAGAGAAAGAGCTTAGGTGGCACACTAAGTTGTTGGCAGGGGAGGCGGCATAGGCAAAAAGATGGCATTTACAAAAGCAGTCCAGCAATTTAGAAGGATAAAGTGCAAAATGGGATAGAGTGTGATAAATGTGAGGCTGGGCATGTAGTCAGTAAACTGAGTGTCAGAGAGGTGGTGGCTCACCCAAAGTTACATAGCTAGACAGGGA
>NW_006441955.1:2802074-2803337 GCF_000325575.1 Pteropus alecto
CTAGTCAGATGTCCTTATACTATCTTATAACATCTCCCTATCAGCTCGTCCCTTAATACCAGCCACAAAGTGATGATTCAAAACTGATCCCTTAGATTGAGTTTTATTTCCTCACTGAAACCTTCACATTACAGTGGCCTCTCCATTACCCCTCATGGATGGCTCCTAAAACAGGTTTATACCACAGGAGGACTCGGGTCAGAGTTTCCTATCAGAGGCCCACCCAGAGATATTGTACAACTCCCTTTTCTAGGACACACAGGATTGTCACCCACTATGCCTAAACACATTCTTCTTTAACTATATTAGTTACCAGTTAGTTTTATGGATATGAAAGCATTTTTAAAGATGATTTTTCCATATCTCTCCTCCAAACAGTTTGTGTTAACTTTTACTTCAGAAAAATCCAATTTCCATTTGTTCTAAGTTACTGGGAGGCACTTATTTTCCTCCTTGTATAACACCTATACAATCTCAGCCTTTGCTATTGAAAGGGAAACAACAAAAATAAAGATAGGACAGGCCTCTTGACAAAATTCATCCCATGACACAAAATGCAATCAACCTTCTCAGTTTCATCTCTTGCCACAGCCCCGAAGAACAGCCCCTAGAGACTCAATCTCCTGTTCCATGTTGAAGGCTTTAGTATGAATAATGTTCCTAAATGATTCTCTTTTCAAGGTTGATGAGTTGAGATAGAAGTGACTTTGCCAAGGTCATACAACAAATCAACATCAGGGGAGATGTTAGAAGCTCTGGGTTTTGCCGTGGCTTTACCTTGAGCCATGATACTCAAGAGAGCTGCCAAGAAAGTGATGGAAAATAAGATAGATAGATAAATGATAGATGATAGATAGATAGATAGATAGATAGATAGATAGATAGATAGATAGATAGATAGATAGATAGATAGATAGATAGATAGATAGATAGATAGATAGATAGATAGATAGATGATAGATAGATGATAGATAGATAGATATAAATATATAGATATATAGATATATAGATATATATATAAAATGTATGCCCCATGTGAGGCTTACCCGGACAAATGATTCCTACATTGTGAATTTAGGAACAGGTTCAATATAAACATAAAAGAAAACTTCCCACCCCACAGTAATGCCCAAAGTCCTCAAATAAATGGAACATTTACTGTTCCCAGCAGAGCTGGTATAAGTGACTGCACTAAACAAACAGTTATTTTCTGGGAGATGCGTTTAATTCACTCCCTGTTGATCACTTTCTTGGGGGTCATTC
>NW_006441955.1:2803349-2804077 GCF_000325575.1 Pteropus alecto
CAGGAAAGCTTGGCTGTCAAAGATTCCAGAAATGCTCCTCTGACACAGTGATAAGCAAGACATTTGGGTTGCTTTCCATTGGCTGATCTAACAAGACTCCCTCACTTTTCTTTGAAATCCTATGCAATTATTTATTTCTGTTTAGGTAAGAAAGAAAAAAGCATCTTGTCTCATAATCTAAGAGTAGTTTTAAAACGTTTAGTAGTTGTTTTTCTTTTTCAGACACACAGAAAGAAACTTAACTAGATAATAAATATCTGGCCCACATATAACTATTAACGTTCACTGGTTCTCTTTTAAATTAAACTGTAGGAAGGTCACCTTGATTACAACATCTCAGATACATTCTCAAATAGCTACAGGCTTTGGTCTTAATATCCGGAACCCATTGTTCTTAGGGGTGAAATGAACTGGAACTTGGAAATCAAAAAGATGAATATCTCAAAAATTAAATTATGCTATCTTGTTCTCTCTTGTTTTTGCTGTTCATTCCTGCCTATGTGAGTTGTTTCCCTGTTTCTCCAATCCTTTTCCATCATTATGTAGTAGAATGAGCATGGACTTTGTCATCATAAAGACTTTACATCCTAGGTATAGTACTTGCCAGCTACCTGGCTTACTAAACCTCTTTGAGATCCAAGTTCTTCCTCGGTAGAACTTGCTAACCTCTGATATATTTATATACTTGCTAACCTCAGTTTTATTTTTATATATACATACATATATAT
>NW_006441955.1:2804131-2831995 GCF_000325575.1 Pteropus alecto
CAAGTCTTAGCATAGAGTATGTGCTCAATAAACATTACTTTTCTTCCCCCTTTTGCCCACCATATTGGCCACCATGACATCCAGGGGTTCTTCTCAGAATAGAGCCAACCTATCTTCAGGAATATGCCCTGGTACCCCAATAACATTCTTCCCTCCTACTCTGCAGCTCTCCTCAGAACTGGCTTTAGTAGCCACAAAGATGTAGTTTTTCATTTCAACTCCTCTAATTTCAACTCCTCAGAGACTTTGTTTCTTTATCTTAAAAAAAAAAAAAAAATGTTACCTATGCTGTAGGTTCGCTATGCTATGAACATTAAATAAATGGAAAGCATGTTGTGGAGAACTTGACCCATCACAAACTGTAGTTTTTTTCAACTAATTACTAAGAATTCACCAGGGTTCCCTCGTCTGCTAAGTCTAAGCCTAAACTAAACATAAGAAGCAGAAAGAAAACACTATTTCCTGACCTCCAGAAGCTCACAGTCAGGAACAAGATGTTAGGTAAATTAACTGTTAACATGTACTTGGGGAAGGGTCTAGAAATGCATTTAGAGATCTCTCCCCACAGTGTATTCAGTTCTAAAGGGGCTTCAGTGTGCTGTAAATCATAAAGGACAACCATGCTGGCTTCATAAAAGAGTTTTGTTTCAAAGCAAAAAAAAAAAAAAAAAAAGCATTTCAAGTGAGTCTAAATGTCATATGCAACTCTCTGCAGTGATAGGATTCTCTCTTCAACATCCTCTAGAGGTGACAGAGTGCTCAGTGTCTTGAGAGACACCCAAGTCCTTACTGAATTCTTCTGACTGCTGAAAAGTACAAGCTCAAAGAGAACTATAAGATGGCACTCTCTACATTTCATTCACTTAAGTGGCTTACTATCCCCAAGACAGATCTTTAAAAGGAAAGATTAAATTTCTTCAAAAGGTAAACTTAAAATGTAGAATTTAGAAAAAGAGAAGAATGCATTATCAATACTATATACCCTTTCCCTTGAATAATATTCTCTATATTTTGGCAGCATTTTACCATTTACAATCCACATTTTTTATTTAAGTATCTTATTTATGATCCGAAGAAAAACCTTGTGAGGAAAGTAACTTCATTTAAAAATATATTTTTTATATTTTATATTTCTTTGAAATGAAGTTGTGTTTTACAATCAACATAGTATCTCTTTTCTTCCCTGAAAAGTTGATAAATCAATATAAACCTTATTAAATTGTTGTACAATGCATGCATATTAACATTAATTTGTTTTCTTTTTTAGAGATATTGGAAGCTAAGACCCAGATAAAGTCTTTAACCCAATAATCCAGAGCAAGTGAGTAAAAGGATCAGGGTTGGAATTCTTAAACCTTGAGTTTTAGGTAATGCTCTTTTTCACCGTCTAGCTCTGGTCCAGACTCAGCAAGCAGGACTGCTCTTCCTAAAGGATAATTAAAGCCTCTCCAAGAAATGTAACTGGAAGAACGACACTGTCGACCATAAATATTCTTTAACCTAGTAGCCAGTTCTATTCCCCAAAATTTACATCTTTGGCTTTTCCTTTTGGCTATATAAACAATACTTGACACAACACCCATAATATGTATGTCTGTATGTGTGCACTATAATTTTATGCCCCACTTTATTCCACAAAGGATTTGAGGTAACCTAAATAAATATAAACCATAATATTGTAAAAATAAAATAACACAATATAAAAACCAAGATTAAGAAAACAAGTCAAAGCTTGAGGCAAGGGAATCAGAGCACAATTGTATAAGCTGTAAGTGCCCAAACAGAAGATCTTGTTAAGTCATGAACTTGGCTAAGAGTTTTCTGACAGTCATAGCCAAAACAATGACTTGCATACTCTGTGTATAAAACTTACCGTAACTCATCTAAGGAAGAAAAAAATTTATTTCAAATGAGCTCATGTCAGGCTCTATGCAGGGAAATTGATAGATGTCATGAACAGTGATCTCAGTAAAGTCCCTAAGAGCAAACACACATAACTTTTTTTGTAAGGTCATTTTTTGCAGTGTTCCTAGATAAAGTGTGAAGACAGTGAAAGCCAACTGTATAGCAGAAAAATAGTCCAAAACAACCTGGTACAAGTATGGGTGAGGATAACAGTCATGGTTTTGTCCTGCTGTTTCCCTGGATATTCTAAGGCTCCCACACAGGTATATGCATGGGAAAGCCCTCTGGCAAAAGTAAAAGTTTATATAGGGGTAGTCATTCTTTAACTTCAGCTCCTTTTCAGCTGTTTTGTTTTATTTCTCTTATGCTCTATTTTGCCTTTGAAATGCTTTCTTACAGAACTGACTACATAGTTTGTGAAGCCTAGTATGAAATAAAAATGTAGGCCTCTTGTTCAAAATTATTAAGAATTTCCAGAGAGCAAGAACAAGGCATTAAACCAAGCATGGCACTCTTCTAAGTGTACAGCCCGTGAGACTGCATAGGTACCATGCCCATGAAGCCATCTCTGGATTCTTGCTGTCACTCATTGAGTACTCTTGAATAGGTCATTAGTACTCCTTATTAGCTGAAATATTTTTAGGCATTGTTAAATCAGTTATTGACCAGTCCTTCCCATTCTTTCTCTTTCACTTTGATATCTGCCCATTGATTCTGACAGCAGTGTATGCTACTGATGATGATGATTGCAGAGAGTAAGCAAAGCAATGAAAATGAAAATGATGATACTTTAAACAGCTTGGTCAGAGCCAGAGGACCAGATTTGGAGGAGCCGGGTCAAGATATAGATCCAAAGAGGAATACTGTAGTGTAGAGCCGTAAAGATGCCACAAAAATTCTATGTTATCTCATGATTTTGCCGAGAACTCATTGATGTGTTAGAACTTTGTGTTTAAAAATGAGAATTAGTGTTTCCTGAAACTAAGTGAGAAGCTAGCCAAGGAAACTTATCAAAAGTTCCTTATCGACTAGGGAAACTTATAAAAAACTGACAAATTAGAAAATTCTGTCTTGAGTTTTAACAAATCCTTAATTCTCTGCCCTTCCACTAGTCTGATTACTAGATAGTCTTTTTCTACCTCTAATAGAGGCTCTGCCATTAAATCATCGTGTGGCCCTGAGCTTCGTTTAACTTTTATTAATCTCACCTTTCATATCTGTAAAACAGGAATATTTTGTGCTGTTCTACCAAAGACCAATTGTGAGGATCAAAGATGCTTTGCACATAGAATGTTCAGAAAATATTATTAAGGTAACATAAATCTATTGCTGACACCTCCTTATGACATTTAGGAGGTGTCAGCAATAGATTTATGTTTTACTTGGAAGTTTATTTTTAAAAGGTAGATATGTAGCCATTCAAGGGACATTAGCCATCAGTAAGCAAACAGAAGAGAATTTGGAGAAATAGAAGAATGGAAAAGGTGTTCAAAAGCTCACACATCTGGGCTAAGTACACCAAAGTTCCATTCACATCACCCAGGAGTTCAACGCTACCAAAAATCTCAATTCCTCTCTCTTGTGCAACCAAACTGACACAGGGCAGGCTCTGTGGTAGACCATGTGCTGGACACTGGAGGTAGAGATGATTCAGACACAGTCTCTCCTCTGGGGTTGGGGGGAAGCTCATGGTCCAAAAGGGGTTCGCTTAGCACAGGAGTAGGAGGAGGAGGTTGGGGTAGGATGGAGTGGTAGAAAATTGTACCACTGAAGCTTTTAACCAAATTCCTTTGAAACAGATCCATCATTCACAGAGCATACATATATGAGTGTACGTGTGGTTGTGTTCCCATGTACCAATGCATATTTGTATGTGTGCATATACCTATTTGTGTAATATCTAAGAAAAGATAGAGGAAAAGTTATGAAAAGGAAAAAAAACAGTCAGATGATGCCAAATATGCAAACTACAGAAAATTTAGGAAAACCCTAAATTTTTGACTCCTTTCATTCACTCATTTATTCATTCGACCAACCAGAATTTACTGGGCACCAGCTATGTGCAAGCCACTGGGTACCAGGAGGAATACAAAGAAGAATCCTTAGGCACAAATCCTGCCTTAAATATTGGAATCATTTAAGTTTCTTTCCTGCCTACTAAACTGTAAATTCCTCAAAATCATAGGCTTTATCTATTCCATATATTACAATAAAAAAAAATCTGTGGAACTGAACTGACAATGAAAAAACAGAAATGTTATTCTGTATGTTATAGAATATTTTGTTCGATACTCCATTCTTCAAAAAGGAAAGAGCCACAACTGCAGATATATGCTACTTTGCTTGCTCCACCGATTACCAGGACAAAATACTATAGAACTAGGGGCAGAGAAGGCTTCCAGTCAGGCAGATTAATCATAGACTTCCACTAGTCCCGAAGAGAGACTGCTTCAAACTGACCCCACTTACCTTAATGAGGATAGGATGTCCTGGTGGGGTAAAATTAGAGAAGCTGCCAAATTGACTTTGGTATATCATACTCACATTGGCACAGCTCACGGGATTTGGTTAATTGGGAGTTCATTTTCAGTAAGCAAACCATGGCGTGGGCCATCTATAACAGAAACAGACTGAATTCTCATGGATAATTGCGTGAGTCCAGACAAATGCTCCATCTCCTTGGGGCTATGAGAGCTAGTGGCCACCAGGAATCATATTTGACTCTCCTACAGCTTGCTCCCAGCCAATCCAGGGCCAGTGGTCTCTGACAGACAGTGATGAAAGGCTTAGTGAAAAAAGATCAATCACCTTAAGAACTGAATTCATGGGAAATGGGCATTTACTGAGTACTTCCTAAGTGCTAAGCACTATATTGAGTGTTTTATGTTATCTCTTTTTAATTCTCAAGATAACCTTAACTGCAGTTTAGAGATGGGAAAACCAAGGCTTAGAAAGATTAAGCAACTCCTCTGTCATAGCTGGAAAGTAGGAGAGCTAGAAATGAATCCCAGGTCCATTTGTTAACAAAGTCCATAATCTTTCCTTTTCTGAACCTTCAGGCAATGCCAAAGTAGGCAAAGCAGTCTGTTAGCATCAAATATTTTCAATTTATCTACATTTCCAGCCTTAATACGTAGTGAGATAAGATGCAAAACAAAACAAAATACCAAAATCTTCACAAATCAGAAAATGTTTAATACTCAACTTGAATAAATGTTTATGATAATGAAAGGATTAAGATGCACAAATTGTTAATATTTAGGAAAATTTGACAAAATTGTTTTTATCTGTTGCAAACCCTGTTGAATATTTAATGATCTGATCTGTGCCTATGTCTGTTGGAGCTGCCATGAAAGGCAAGAGGGATCTCTTCCTACATTATGTTGCATTTCTGGAGGTGGCTTGAACCAACACCCATGTCTTAGGAACAACATGAAATCTCAATCTCCTTCCTTGATATCTCCTCTGAGTTCCAGAGACATTTATATGTCCAACAGACAGGTCAGCTCTTCTACCCGGATGTCCCACAGGATTTTGTATAAAAATAGGCACATTATTGTTTTTCTTCACCTCAAATCTGCCTCTCCTCCCATACTGTTTAACCTTTTACCTGTATCTGAGACTAGTGCCATCTTCTACTTTATCCCCTAAACACTTAACGATCTTTCCCAAACACTGCTCTTAGTCACTAAGCTCTTCCTTAAATTCAAATTCTATCTTTGAAATATATATGTTGCCTTTATAGTACTTATCAAATTGTAGAATTTTACATTTTTTGTGATTTTTAAAAATTTGATTTTATGATTATTCAAATAATATTTATCCCCATATTAAACTGTAAATTTCATAGTAGCAGAAACATTTATTTTTTCTCATCATTTTATTCTGTGCACCAATAACAGTGCTTGATACATAGTAAGTATACAATAAATACATGTAAAATACGTAAATCTATTGCCTCCTCGCCACCCTGTTAGTTCTCATCTTCATGATTTTTCAGCTGAGTTATACCAACAGTTTCCTAATTGGTCCCTGGCCCATTCAAAAAGTCATCCCCCATTCTGCCAGGGTGAACTTTCTCAAGTGTATAGCTGATCACTGATAATGTCCCTTCTTTTTTCCCAACTGAGAGCTAATTCAACCAAACAACTTACAGCTTGGTGCAGCCTTACCTTATAATGGAAAGCACTCTGTACGATGAAGAAAACTGATGTCTGATGTCTAGTTGACCAGCTAAGCTTATTTAGCATATTTGGAAACTTTTAAAGTCACAAATTGTCTTAAGAATCAGCTGAAATATGTGGTTTATGTAGAAATATGCATAAAAATTTGAATACAATTATCAGTATCTTCCCGGATATGAAGCTGAGTTCTGATCCCATGATAAGACCCTTGACTTAGCTGTGTAGCCTCGAGCAATCATTTTACATTCATGGCTGTGGTGACCTCTTCTCCAAACTTCAGTCGAGAATGCATTACACTGGTGCCAGAAGCCTGGAGCTCATGACCTCTTGAAAGCCTTCTCTCTTCTGTTGTTGTTCATTACCTGATCTCTGCTCTCTTCTCATATTCTACTATTCTAACCCTCAAAAAGGACATGAGGGGCTTAAAATTCAAAGTGAGCTCTCTTCTCATGTTCATAGCATCTTCTTACATAGCCTTTCATACTTATTACCTTGTATTAGAACAGAGGGACATGTATCAGTCCTTACTCCCTTAACAGAATAAGATAAAATGTCTTATTTAACTTTTTATATTTATAAAATGAGGAAGTATTCAGTAAATATTTATTAAAGTCATATAATAAATATTTAGTGAACACTTATTATATGCCAGCCACAGTTCTAGGTGCTTGGGAAACATCAATAAACAAAGTAAAGATCCCTACCTTTGTGAAACTTACATTCTAGCAGGAGAAGACAGCCAATAAACAACAAACATAATTTTAAAAAGAAAATTATATAAGTCTGTTAGAATATGATAAGGACTATGAATAACAAAAAGTAGAGCATGATAAGAGACATCAAGAGTGCTGTGGTGGGAGCATGGTTGAAGTTTTAAGAAACATGTCCAAGGTAGATACCATTGAGGAGAAATCTGAGCAAAGACTTGAAGGAGGGGAGTTAGGGGTAATATGGATATCTGAGATAGGAGCTTTCCAGGCAAAGAAAACAGCCAGTGCAAAAGCCTTAAGGCAGGAAAGTGTCTGGCATGTCTGAGGAATAGCCAAGATGCCAGCACAGCTGGGTCACTGTGAGCAAGGGGGAAAGTAGTAAGAAATGAGGTGAGCATAGGTGTGATATGATCTGACCTGTGTTTTAAAACAATCACTCCAGTGGCTCTGTAGAGAACAGACTGCAGGGGTAAAAGCATAAGGCCAGGAGAAGGTCACTGCAGTAATTCAGAAGAAAGATGGTGGTGACTCAGACCACTTCAGCAACATTCGCAGGGCATCTACTGGGGTTCTGGCTCTGTGAAGGTATAAAGAAGGTAACACTGTCTCTAACTTAAGAAGCTCACCATTAATAATCGCTTCCTAACCTAATTTTCCAGCCTCGTTGTCTACCACAGGACTCAAGCTCTGCTCCTCTTTCCCATCCCAGCACACAGGACTCCAGCCCAAATTGCTCATTATTTTCCAAACACACCATGCTTTCTCGTGCCTTTGCAGACTCTTCTTCTTGCTCAGACATCCATCTATCTGTCTTGCTAAGCTCACAAATTTCAACTTCTTCAAGGCTCAACTCAAATGCCACCTTTTCAAAGACCTTTTCCCTAATAGCCTGTGCAGAATTGGTCACCTTCCTCTTTGTTTCTCTAGCATCCTATGCATATCACTTACCTAGTAGGTCTATTAAAAATAGATTCCTACTCAGCTATAAAATACAGATACTATGACTTATCTGAAGCGTACAATATCTAGCAAGAGTCTTTGACTTCATTGTCTTTTTACTGAACACAGGGAAGAAGAGAGAGCAGACAAGAAAAGGAAAGAGGAAGAAAAGAACTAATACAAGCCACTTTTGAAAGGTTGACAACCCGGTCTGGAAAATCCACAGTTCAACACCATCCTTTTAAAAGAGACAACTTGAGGCTAGCAGAGTAAAAAGCACTCAGGTTCCAGTCATATTTCTCAGCAAATGTTCAGCTCCATAAACGGCCTTGGGAACTGGAGTGGATGACATAGTCAGTGGGAGTCAGTCACCTATAAAATTCTTCTAATCAGAACAGGCATCTGGATTCCTTGATCAAATTCAAGAAAGGACTTGTCAGTGTTTGGATCCTGACCTTTAGAGACTACTTGAGCTGTATGTCATGGGGCTTTGGGGATGCAAACATGCTGAGCAGGACAGTGAGCAATTGATTCACTGTGGGGAGTAACTCAGCACTGCCTGGACTTGGCACTCATAGCACTAGGCCAGGGAGGACCAGGACTGGGAAGAGGCTGGGAGGTTCTGGAAAACTAGCCAGGCCTGGTCATGGTGAAGAATAAAGCCTAAGCTAGAGGGCAGTGGGAAGGGAAAGGGGTTGCCAGTTTCTGCACTGACTCACTCAAACTTCTCTCACTTAATCCTCATAACTACACTAAAATCTAGGTGAAATCATCTTTTATATACACATAATTGAGACATAGGGACATTAAGCAACTTATCCAGAGCTGTATAGATACAAGGTAGAGCCTGTATTTACACCTGCATCTTTTTTCAGATCTCTTTTACTCACAGAATTGAAGCAACCCATGTGGCTGCTCAGCTTAGGAGTCTGGCTCTGTCCTGGAAGGAAACTCAAGTTCTAGACATGGTTCTGTTCACCTTGCTACATGACTGAGGGAGAATAATTTCTTCTCTCTGAGTCTCATTTTTATCATTTGTTCATTAATAATTAGGACCAGGTGATCTTTAAAGTCTCTTCAAACTGAAATTCTATGATATCTAGTAAGAATTTTAAAGATGCTACTTTCTTCCCTCGTTCTCCTACTCCTCCACCATCCTCTATACACGCCTACATGCCCTCTTAAGAAGCAGAGTATAAAGAATCTTTTTTAGACTATCCAGTTTAGAAAGGGCAGTTTGACAAAGGGTAGAGCCCCTATGGACTTATCACTGTTGATTCACTCAGAGCTACATACTTCCCGTTACACTTAATGTCTCATCTTCTTTGCTTCTGTCAGGAAAACCTACCCTTCACCTAGCAAAAGAGAGCTGCCTTTATCTTCCACGATTCATTCTTTTTAAACTGCATCTTGGGGTTTCAGTTGCAGTAAAGAACTCTATTCAGCATGTAATTGGAGAAAATATAATGGAAATATTGAAATAAAAATAATATTCTCCCTAATATATTCATTTTAATTGTTCCTTTTCTCCTTAACAGAGTGAGTGGGAGTTTATCTCTTCTATTTCAGTTACATCTTCTTTAAATGACTGGGATTTAATAATGTGCTATTTTGTGAGCAGAGTTTTTTTCCTTTTTTTTCACCCTAACTCCCTTATGTGAAATCACATCTGGGGTCAAGTCAAATAATTTTATTGTTTCTGATATACTTGATCATAAGCCAAAGAACAGTTAAGTATTCTACTTATGGTCCAAGTATCCTTATTAAGTTCTTATATTAAATAAAGGTTTCTGGAATGAGTTGAAAAAATAGTCCCAACAAAAAAAGCAAACTTTTATGAAAAGGCATTAAGTTCTAGAGATGATGCAGAATTTCTATTAAAAAAAAAAAAAAGCAAATTGGAACAATAATTCTTGTGGCTACAATACTCTGGGGGATCACATAACTTTAATTCTCACAATAATATCGTAAGATGAATATTATTTGCTCCATTTTATATGTGAGGAAATAGAGGCTCAGAAAAATTACATAAATTGCTTAATCACCTAAGTAGTGGTGGAACTTGGTGTTTAGATGTTGGTTCCAGAGAGAGGGATCAAGAAGAAAAGGGGCATTGCTGGAGAAGGAATTTTGTGTTCTTCCAAATCCTCCATAACAATCAAGCTCATTAATCACTTTAAGAGACAGTTGGCAGTCTAAACTCTAATATTGGACCCCATTCCAGACTACTTTGCATAATAGTTACTAGAAAGGACAGGAGACATTGTCCTTTTCAAAGCTTAGAAACCCTGGGACCCACCAGGAGATCTGCATAGTTGGTGGCTGCCAGGCTATGGGGTAGGAGGCAGGCTGTTCCAAGCAAGATCTGTCTCAGATAAGCCAACAAGAATATTTCTCTGGAAAGGGTGAAACCTGCAATACTTACATGGTATCACTAGTTCTAACTTTGATGCAAAAGAGGCACGTTTGCAGATACACACACACATACACACAACCTACACATTACTCACACTTATACACACACACGAAACCATACATACTACATACACTACACATACATAAATCCACATATAAAACCACAAATACCACATGCAACATATACGCACATACACACACTATATGGGAGAATAAAATATAGGAATCAAAAAGGACTTGACTTCATATACTGCTGGAGAAAATGCGAAGTGGTACGGCCACTTTGGAAAACAGTCTGGCATTCTTCTGAAAGTTAAGCATAGCTACCATACAAACCAGCAATTCTACTCCTAATTATATGCCTGAGAGAAATAAAAACATTTGTCCATGAAAATTGTACATAAACATTCATAACACCATTGTTCACAATAGCCAAAAAGTGGATATAACATAAACACTCATCAACCAATGAATGACTACAGTATGGCATTATCCAAATAAAACAATATTATTTGGCCATAGAAAGAAATTAACTACTGACATATGCTACCATATGGATGAACCGCGAAAGCATTATGTTAAACGAAGGAAGTCAATCCCAAAAACCACATACTGTATGATTACATTTATATGAAATGTTCAGGATAGGCAATCCTACAGAAATGGAAAGTAGATTAGTGGTTGCCTAGTGCTGAGGGTTGGAGAAAGGAGAATAGCTGCTAATGGATACAGGTTTTCATTTAGGGGAGTTATGAAAATACTCTAAAATTGATTACAGTGATGGTTGCACAACTCTAAATATACTTTAAAACACCAAATTGTATATTTTAAATAAACTATATGGTGTGTGAATTATTTCTTAATAATGCTGTTACTAAAATAAAAGAGAAAGAGATCTGATCAAACCTGGATCTAGCTGGCATAAGAATATAAATCCTAAATTCAAAGATATGTCCAACATTGATAATCGGAGCAATATTGGACTTAAGAAGAATATGATCTGCATAAAAGGACAGGAAGTCAGAAGGTACTACTATAATAATTTTTGCTTTGTAAATTATAAAAAATGTTAAGTTATAAAAGCTATGATATTCTTTTTTAAACATTTGGAAAATTACAGAAAGGGACAACAAAAAAGAAAGAAAATACCCAAAATACCCAGATAAACAACTGTTGGTATTTTAGTTTATGTCATCTGTCTGTCTGTCTGTCTGTCTGTCTATATCTTTATTTTAAATATTCTTTTACAAAATATTTAATGACTTCATCCTATGATATACCACATATATGTAACCTCTCTCTGCTGATGAATATTTAGATAATTTATATATTTTTCCCAATTATAATGAACACTGCCATAAACAGCCTTAAAAACAAATCTTTGGACATATCACTGTTCCTTTCGTTATCATGAATTTGAATCCCCAAAATCAGGATTGCAGCATTTAAGTGTTAGCTCATATTTTGACTTCATTTATCAAAAAGGAAAAAATGGTTCTTGGAAATTTCTGGTCTCTGTTCCAAGAACTTAATTACCCTAAAAGGTATACATGTGACCCCAAATAAATCCAATCTTATCTAATTGTGATGTTTATCAGTTTACAGTAAAGGAAAGGAAATCCATGACCAAAAGGTTAGCAGAGGCCCAAAGAAATAGGCTAAGCCATGAATATCAATAACAACAACTAAGGCACTTGGGGGGCAAGGAAATTACCAGATCACACCTGTTAAAAGTAAAAGAACCAGGACTCAAACTGAGGCTATATGATTCCAAAGTCAATGTTTTTCACAGTAGACCTCACTTCTTCACATGCCAGATACCGCCCATAAGAAATTTGTAATTGTTGGTGGCAGGTAAGATACGTGCACAAATAATTGTAATTCAGGTAGAGAATGATAAACACCACAAAAATAATGCAAACACAAATATTTTCTTGGTGGGATCAGGGAAGTTTTTATGTTTGTGCTGTTGAGGACATCATTTGACAACTTTTTTACAGTTAAATGTGGCCACTAAAGTACATTTTCGCCAGGTGGAATTTGACTAAAAGTAATATGAGCCACTTTCAGGACTGCTAATAAAAAGCTCTCACATGGGCTCTTCCTACTTCTTTCCCCATCCAGCTGGCTGGAATGAACATGATGCCCAGGCAACTCTAGAAGCTATGCACTGAAGGTAATAGTCAGCCTGGGTCCCTGTCCATTTGTTCATGATGAAGAAAAAAGTTGCATTTATTTGATCCATAGACATTTTACAGCCAATCTAATATAATAGTTGGCCTATCCTAATATATATATAGACCCTGAGACATGATAAAAAAATTTGTCATGCCACCAAAAAACTTACAATTTTATAGGGGAAGGAAGTTAAATCCATATGAAAATACAATATTGTATATGATAAGAGGAAGCTGTGTGAGTGCTTAATCTCATCTTAATGATTCCAGCAATGAAGTTTTCCCCAAAGAAATACCATCTAAATTGAGGCCTGATACATATATGAAAGTTAGCTCGGAAAAGGAAGAAAAGAAATGGAACAGGAAGAGTATTGCAGGCATAGGAAGAACATGTACAAAGTTTGAGGTACAAAAAAAGAACACTGGAATATAAGATTTCTATAGGAAGAGAAAGGGGACGAGACATGCTTAGTGGAAGGAACAAATGTGGTGTGTAAGAGTGTAGGCTATGTATCTTCAGAGTACACAGGAAGTGCATGGTGGCGGAAGCTCAGAAGATGACACTGTTGAATCATTCTTAGATACACTGACTTGTGCCAAAGAACTGAAATCAGGACACGGACATGCAAGAGAGATCAGATTGACTAAAACTAAGGCTTTGTGCTGGATTATTTGTAAAATCAGGAGATAAGACAGGTTTAAGACTTCTTCACCAGACAAAAGGTGACCATTGGAAGAACAGGGCAGTCCCAAATGCAGGGAAGGAACAGTACCAAGGGGCATTCAAAGAGCATCAAAAAGGTCTTTTAGGAGTCTTTTAAATAAATAAAGAATTATTTACTGAGTATCTGCTTTCCGCTATAGACTATCTAAGTACTAGAGGTCAGCAGTGAATAAAACAAAGACTAACTCCTCTAATCATATCTTAGAGTGCTTTCACATCCCAAGGTTAACACTTATAATAACCATTGGGCAAGAAGTAGTATTTTCTCTATTTTATTGATAAAAGAAGTAAAGCTCCATGATATGAAGTAATATAGTATAATAGTTGCCACTATTTCTGGATACATTACTATACATCAGGTGCTTCCAGTACGGTGATCTATCTGCATTCTATCATATCTTCAAAACCAATCTGAAAAATAGGGTATTATTACACACTTTTTACATGAAAAACAAGGACTCAAGTCAGTATCAGCTAGAAATTGAAGTTAAACTGTGTCGGAGATATTCTATTTGTCCCTCTAAACACTCTTCACTCTTCTCCATCCTTTTCTATGCTTGAGATGGCTGACCTCTGTGAATTACATCAACTGTGTTCTGTGCTTCTGGTTTCTGTTTAGGTCTTGCAATTGGGAAGTCTAGCAATAGATCAGAGGCAGAGGCAAGAAGGAGGGAAAGGTCAGAGTATTTATTTCCCAGGCTCTCTTCCTGTAAAGTCAACTAAGGATGCCTATTTCTTTCTCTTTTTTAAAAAATTATTAGGGTGACAATGGTTAATGAAATCAAATAAGTTTCTAGTATACAATTCAATACTGCATCATATGTTATTGCATTGTGTATTCACCACCAGAATTTCTTTCTGTCACCAAATAATTGACCCTGTTACCCTTATCTACCTCCCCACCTTCCTCCTGGTAACCACTAATTCACTGTCTGTGCCCATGAGTCTCTGTTTGTTTGTCTTGTTTATTGTTTTCAGTTTAATATCCCACATATGAGTAAAATAATATGGTTCTCAATTTTTTCTGACTTATTTCACTTGGCATAATAATTTCATGATCCATCCATGTTGTCACAAATGACAGTACGGCATCTTCTCTTATGGCTGAGTAATATTCCATTATGTATATGTACCATATCTTTTTTATCTAATCATCCATCCAAGGACACTTCTAACCCTAACCTTATTTCTCTTGATAGAAGGTCACTGCTACTTTCAAAGCAGCCTACTCTATATAACACTCTCTTTCTAGGTTCTAAAAACTTCTCCCTTTCGAAGGATGGTGACAATTATGAAGCTACTAGCCCAGGTTCTTGTACTATCCTTTGTAGTTCTACACATCAACCTTTCTTAATTCAATGGTCCTTTATAAATAAACCTTCTTCTAATATGCATGTGCCACCTGTTTCCTTTTGGAAACCTAAATGAGTCCTCTAATTTGCATGTGCTACTTGTTTCCTTTTGAAAACCTAAATGTGACACAGTCCTGTGATTCCAAGAATCTACATGTTCCCATTCATTTGTTCAGTCTCTCACACATTCAAGAGGTGCTGGAGTCATTTTAAGATGTAGCACTACCTCCCCAGATGTATCAGAAGGGAGTCTTAGCTGCCTGAGGCATGATTTCTCAGCGCCCTCTGGCTTTCCTCCCTTGGGAATCTTATTTGGGAAGTCCAATTCCCTCAGGCCTGGGTCATGAGTCCTGACAAAGAGATCCCATGACCAGAGAGTTGAGACTGTAGTCTGGAGATTTTAGTCAGTTTTATCCACAGAAGTTTCCTCTAGGTGTTTCTGCATAGTGTAAATTAAAAGAAATTTATCTGAATTTCTGGCTTAAGACCATGTAAAGGCCTGATTAGTAGCATTTTCTAATTTCCATTATACAATGCATGATTATTTCAAGCTTCTAATGGTTTAAAAAGCAATCCACAAAATTGCTGAAATTTAATAATCAGTTTCTGCAAGCTGATAGGTGCAGCTCTAGGAGACCACTGCCACTCGTGAGCGAAATGGTTACATGCCACTCTGTCCCATCTCTTAATAAGAATTTGATTTTTGGCCATGACTTATATTTTCAAATGCCTCTCACTCTCTCACTCTCAGTGCCTCTACTGATCTCAATAATACTCTGGAAGGTCAGAAGGATAGGGTACATTATATCCATTTTAGTAAGACGAAAAAACCAAGTCCCCAAAAAGTGATGTGACCCACTCTACATATGATGACAAGAAATTTTTTTTAAACAATTTAACAAATTATTTATTTTATTTTAAATAAATGTTACTTTGATTTTTCACAAGTTTAAAATTGTAAAATTTCTAAAAATAAAAAACTCTAAAGAAATAAAAATCCTATCATCCAAAGACATCAGTTAATAGTATTAAATGTATGTGCATTAAATATGTATGTAGGTTTCATACTATTATAACAATTATATATAGTATTCTACCTTACTTTTTACTTTCTACAAGATAAGCATTTTCCCGTGTTATTGCAAATGCCTGGAAACTTTTTTTAATGCCTGTATAATATTTCATTGAGTTGACTCACTATAATTTACTTAATAATTTTCCTGGTTTGGGACATTTAGGTTGGTTTGAATTTCTGTCATTATCAACTATAATATAATGAATACCTTTGCATACAAAGATTTTACTATAATATGAACTTTTTAAATTAAATCTCAGAATAGTATTGACTAGACTAGAACTCAGAGTTTTAGATTCCTATTTCTGATCTCTTTCTACTATATTTTCCAACTCTTATAATACTAAACTACATGAACACTTTAATATAATGCCATTGTAAGTTTTCATGTAAATATTTGGATTTTCTTAGTGATCCCTGACCTGTGGTGGAAAGGGAGCACTCTGAAACTTAAACTCAAACATAGCTTTCGATGTTATTACTTTATAGGAAAATATTCAAGGGTAATTGGTAATAACGTTAGCATTACTGATAAAACTAATTAGAGTATTAGTAACTATGCCAATTTGCTTTTTGTGGACTTTGGTTTCATCTTTCCAGTGTTTACACATGGTCTTTCTTCTATTCTGCCTTTAGAATTGCTTCCCCAGGTTTTCACTTTTGCCTCATCATTTAGGAGTTGGGTGACCACTTGGTCTTGGTTTTCCCAGGAAATTCACAATTTAAAACTAAAGTCTAAATTTCCATATACCAGGAAACCCCATAGTCCAGGCAAACCAGGAGTGTTGGTCAGGAGTAGGTAATGACTTGCAAGTCATCCAGAACTCCCCATTCTTTTACATTTACATCTGGTCAGTCACAAAGTTGATTCAATCTTCTGTTAACTCTCAAATCCACCCACTTGTTTTCATCACTACTGTTACTGCTGTAATACATATTAGCTGTATCTTAAGGTATTGTGAAAACTCCTAAACAACGGCCCTCCTCTCTGAGACATAGTCTATTCAGCAACAAGACTGATCTTTCTAAAGTGTCGATCTGATCATGTCCTACTTCTGGTTAATCCCTTCAATTTCTTTACATTGACCTCAGAATCAAGTCCAACTGTTTAGCCTGGCTTACAAATCTCACTTCAATTTCACTCCTACCTAACTCTCCAGTCAATTTCTCCTTAGAATTTTGTGCTCTAATCACATTGGTCTTTGTTCATCAAAGTGTAATGTTCTTTCTCATCTCTTGGCTTTCAAACACATTCTATCACTTTACACATATCCCCACCTGTTATGATCTCACTCCTATTCATCTTTCAGCTCTCAGTATAAATAACATGCCTCACGTCTCTTATCCTTGGAGCAGATTAAGTCTTAAATACTATATAGCATGCTAAATACTTTCCACAGCATACTGAATACCTATGTTGTAAAAGTTAGAATCATATATTAAATGTCTAGTCCAGTAGACTATGAGCTCTATGAAAATAGTGATCATATTTCTCTTGTCACTGTTTTGTTCTAATACTTTTCATAATTCTTGGTCCATTGTAACTACTCAGTAAGCATTTATTGACAAACGGAAGAAAGAAAGGAAGAGAGGGATGGAGGGAGAGGAAAAAAGAAGGGAGGGAAGGAAGTAACAACGATCACTCAATCAGTCCTGGGTGAGTCAGAGGAAAGAAACAGTCAGGAAATTTATTGAATTAATAAGACCTTGAGACCTTAAAAAGTATTTACACATTCATTTCACATTTGTTTCTTATAACACCTCTGTGAGAAAGTATTATCATGCACTTTTTACAGTGAGGAACTGGGGCTCAAAAAAGTGGTGTCAAGGCTCATCATGTTTGTTGGGTGAGAGGACTGACAAACAAAATAGATGCAGTCAGGCTCCCTCCCAGCAAGCCATGGGGTTCTCAGGTAGCCTTAGCTAGCATCCCGGGCAGCCCCAGATATAGCATCCCAGGTGACCTTAGATACAACGTCCTATGTAACCTTAGATACAGTGTCCTATACAACCTGTAGCTTGTGATTGATTATAGTACTTGGCCTTAAGCCACTATTATGCACCTTGTTATAAGAACAGCCCCACCTGTGCAGGCTGGGGGAAGCTGGAACTGTGCCTGTGACTTCCTGTGTCCTGCTATGCCTGAATAAAGCTATGTCGCATCTGCCCACAGCTCCTCGCATATTCTTCCAGCTGCCAGAACTGCTCACCCCAAGCTTTGGTACCCTGAACTTGAAGAATGATATTATATCTTCCAGTTGAAATCCCATTTCCTTAAATTTCCTCTTGTCCCATTTCCTCAAGACCTAGCTGAAATACCACCTGCCCCCTAAGCTTCTCCTTTTCTCCCCCATGGTCCTAATAGTATCGTTTTCTTCCTCTTCTCTAACTCCACAGCACACTTTATTTTCCTCCCTAATGGTTCTTTGCACGGTGCTCTTTATATTGTACCTATTTATATTTGTGTTCCATTCCAGTCTCTAAAAAATAAAAAAAAAGTTAAAGATATAATCTAGATCAGGTTAATATTTATTAGCATAAAGTTAGATGCTCGGTAAAAATGTTAATTGGAAGCTATCTCTAAGATTTAGTCTGATCTCCTCAATCTACTATAAAGAACAAGTCAGTCAGAGAAGTTATTTCATATCTACCAAAGGTCACAGAGCAGCATGCTGCTTCCTGCTTCTTTGTGCCTCCTTCCTCCACCCACCCAAGCATGGAATATAAGAACAGTAAACTTGGAGCCCTGAGGTCTTGCTATGCCACCACTTACTCTTTGTGTAAATATCTGAGGCTTAGTTTCTGCATAGGTGATGATAGAGATATCATTTGTTTTATAATGCCACTTCCCAGCAGTGCCTGGCACATAACAATTTTAGCCTTTGACAATCTTAGAAAATATTAATGAGTTATAGTTGCAGAAACTTGATGCTACACAGTCTCATCAACCAACAATCCTTAAAAAGTCTAATATGTAAACAGAAATAGAGTGAACTTAAATAGACAAAATACTTCTGAATCTTCTAGTTTATCCATTTTGTCACTAGGTTTTGTGAAGGTTATCTCCTCAAGGCAGAACAGCCTTGAGCGACCATATATTTGCATAATGGCTTTTTAGTTGCTTCTTTGGCTCATTTGCTTTCCACAACTAATTGATTACCATACCTATGCTAAGGCCTGAAGGCATCTTTGCTTGGATCAGTTACATGCCCCTATGACAGGTGAAGAAGAATGTTTATTTCACCTCAAAAAGGTGAAGAAAGTTCATTTTCTCATTTGGTATATATTTCATCTAGGAAATTTAAGGTTTTTAATGTTTATTAGGAGGTAAAAATTTTTCCAAGGCCTATTTGAAAATTAAAATAGGCAATATCCCTAGACCAGAAAAGTATCAGCCCTTTCTCTTTTTGTTATGACAGTTGCCTTGGTGTTGGGTAAAGTGGAATTAGGAAGACACTAAAGATCTTCTAATATTGGGATCTGTAAGGTATTTGGCAGTCTTGAGTTAGGCCACTGTCTAGAATCCTAAATTGTGATGAACTCTTCAGGGCCAGTAAAATCTAATATTTTGTGAGTCAAACAGTAACATATATTTCTTTACATTACCCTGGGAACATTTAGGATATGGGCACTGGAAGATGGGTTTTCGTACAGGTAATCAATATAAGGAATGTTAGAAAGTCCTAGACAAAAAACACCAAAGGGGCAGAAAGAATCTTTAGAACAAACCAGTAACAAGGAAAGTAACAATTATGACCTGTGGAGATCAGTTCATAAAATTCTAAAATCAAAGTTGCATTTGGGAAAAGATCTTTTCTGTCATATTCATACTATATCCCCAATATCTAGAATAGTGTGTGGCACATTAGGGTGCTCAATAAAGTCCTATTAAGTAAACAAATATCTAAACATCCGGCTTGGGAAAGGTGACTATGAAAGAATGCTAACAGCTTTACATTCAAGGTCTAGGGATGGTAAAGTTAAAAATAGGAGAGAAAACACCTTGTGCCTTATGGGCTTGATGAACTACAAAAAATCAGTTCTCAACCTTTAATGTCTTTTAGACCATGAGGGAAGCCCAGTGACTGGATAAGGGCTGCTGCTGAGAGCCTGTCCACGTTGGATAAGAGTACAAACTTAATTCTAAGGCATTACAATATAAATGCAAGGACTCATTAATATTTCAAAATCTTGTCAAAAAACCCTGACAGAGAGGACCCAAATGATAGTCCATAAGAAACAAAACAAAATGAAATAATTAAAGCTTAAGGATTTTCAAAAGCACAGAAAAAAAAGAAGACTCCAAAACTGAACACTTGAGAAAAAGGAATAGTGATTATTTTTGCGGTGTAGATTCCAAAACAGAGCCTGGTAAAAGAAGTACCATGTTATTTTGAAGGCCCTCATGAGCCGATCAACAGTGTTGTCCTTTTCTTGGCAAGATTTAAAGTATGCATCTACACATATGTCTGTTAATTGAGAGATATGCACTATTATTGGGCTGAGTTCAGAGACTCAAAGCAAAGACCTACCCCTGGCCCAGATTCCACGGTCAAAAGGAAATTGAGGAACAGCAGTATAGTTGACTTGATATAGCAAAGCAAAAACCAGGCCCAGGAGGATATTTTTATCTTTTAATAAACAGTTCTCATTATCATCATCAAATGCCTACATTTTTACAAACCTGAGCTTCTCAGCCCAGCATTTATAAAAAACTGCCAAGTATTGTTTATAGATAAAAGCACAATTCAATATTTATGAATTGCTAGTTTTCTATAAATATAGATATTTTGAGATGATCTTCTCACTAGTCATTAAAATTTGAACAGGGATCAAAGCTAGAATAATATTAACAATTCCTTGCATTTGTATAGTGTTTTAAATAATACTATTAATAATAGATGACATTTATTGAGCACTTAGCAAGTGCCAGACACTTTACATGTAAATTCTCATAATGAATTCAGTTCAGTTCGACAATCATTCACTTAACACCTACTGTGTGATACATGAATAAAACTGAGTTTCTGTCTTTAAAAACTCTTATTTTGGTGTACTCAATCAGTATTTGTTGAATGAATAAATGAATGAATGAATAAACAAAATAATTGGTTTGTATAGCAGTGTGAGGTAGTCAAAATAACACAGGCTCCTCCTCCCTTTACCATCTATGATCTTTAGAAAGGACTTACCTTTCTTAGCCTCAATTTCTTCATCTGAATATCATCATCATCATCATCATTACTATTATTGAGCAATCCTATCCAACTCTGATCCCCACTATAGCAATGGTACAAATAGAACTTTAACATCCACGAAAACACAACATCTATACAAAAACAACACAAAAAACAAGCAAAGCAAGGAAACCTACTAAACTGTAGTTCCCAATGTCCCCTAGGTTACTGCATGACATCTCTGCTCAGATTAAAAAATAATAATAATTAAATAAACTTTAATTGAGCTTCCAAAGATACCATGATAAGAGGCAAACAGGATAGGAAGTTAACTAAATAACAAACTGCACCTTTCCTCATAATAGAATGTTGGTCACTCCAAACAAACATGGAATCATGTTCCATATCCTAACATTAAAAAAAAAAAAAGTAGTACCTGGATCCTAACCAAGGGCCATCCAGAAACTCATTTTATTCTTCATAGTGCCAGTGAGGCTAAGCCCTATCCATACAGCAGATAAACTTGAGTTCTGGGTCAAATTATCCAACCTGAAAGAGATCTCATTCTGTGGGTCACTTACCATTTTGGTCTGCTGGTAGATTTCACCATAGGGGCCATCCCATCTCTATAAAGACTCTTGGTTTTGCTGAAGTTAACAATGTTGAAAATGACTCTCTGAAAAAGAAAGAGGGAGAAGTTTATCAGAAGACTATGTTATGTAAGTTGCTACTTCCTGATAATTAGGACTGGAAACAATGAGCAGGATTAAAGGAATCTATATGGACTAGCTGCCAACAGTATAGTGAGAATAAAAGATGCCCACAGAAATTCAATGTGTTTGTTCCAGCTTAGCATAGTAGTTAATGACACAGACTCTGGAACCTCGAAGTCTGAGTTTTAATTCCACTTTCAAGCTGTGTGACTCAGCCAAGCTACTAAAACTTTCTATGTCTCAGTTTTATCACCTAAAAAATAGAAATAATGATGATACCTGGGGTCACTGATGAAAATAAAATAAGTTAATATAGGTACAGTGCTTGGAACCTTATTTGGTATGTAGTGAATGCTATATAAGTTTTGGCTATTATTAATTGTGCTGTCTCTCTAGGCTGACCTAGAATTTGCAAGAAAATTAATAATATTATCTATCATTACAGTGATAGTAATGCATTTGAAGTTCAACAACCTAAAGATAATAATTGAGTGCAAAATTGTTGTTAAAAACTCTGAAACTGCTCAGCACCCCTTTGACTAGGACTGCCTCCAGATATATATCCTCTTCTGTACCCGCTTTGTTATCTTCTGCTAACGGATAGGGGTTCTGGGCTCAACCCTAATTACAGCATCAACTTACAGAGGCATAGGTACTTGGGTAAGTCTCATTTGTCTCTAGGTCTCACCTTTAAAATGGGGGCATGGGGTGTTCTAGATAACTAAAGCCCTTTCAGGAAGGTAGTACAATTTTAAAAAGATCAGATCTTTCTTTTAATAAACAACTTTGTCAATACTGGGGAGAAGATATTGGGAAAGAGAAGAGAACTGGGGTTAAAAGATACTAAATGACCACTGAACAGTCTAAAAGAGGACCAGAGCAAGGACAGCCAGAGAGTTGAAGAAAAGGAAAAGCTTTCAAGAGGTTACCATAGACTAGTTTTTCTATCCAGAGGGGAGCATCAAAATTCATGTATTATTTCACTGAATAAAAGTTTATTGAATGACATACTATATATTATTAGTTGCCAGGTATTTTACACACTTTTACAATGTTTAAATATTCTCCTGTACTACAATAAAAAATATTAACATCTCTATTTTACAGATGTGAAAACTAAGGCTCAGAGAGGTTGACTAACTTGTTTAAAGTCATGCAATTAATAGATGGAGAGTTGATATTTGAATCCAGTGGATAAAAGATAAGATGCCCATGATTTCTACCTTTATGTTACTCACTAAGATTTTAAAATTCCTAACTCTGATCAAGTCTGTTTTCCAAAATAAGAGCAAAAATAAGTATAATGGCAATTTTTCAAGCCCTTAAATTTTTTGTGTTTTCTTGAAAAGAGAAAATCAAAACCATTTCCTCTGGTCTCATATTAGGGACTACCATGAAATTTTTTGTTCTATGAAATAAGCTCTTAGGAATAACTCATGTTTTTCTTTTTCCTCAGAGACCTAGCCATTGACCCCATCTCCAGACATTTCAGTTTCAGCCTTCCCTTCTGTCATTATATTAAGTCATCAAGAATATCTAAGGCTATTCCATTATTAATAACATGAACCTGCCTGTTGTCAGTTCAATTACTTTTTCCAAGGTCTTGGCTACTGTCTGCTTTAAGAAAATCAATATCAAGGGGACAAATGGCCTTTGAACCTCGCAGGGCTTAAATCCCTCTTTCTTTTTCTTCTGAGATTCCAGGTGTCAGATCCATTTCTAGTGAACCTGGAAGCCATACTGCATTTTCAGGATCTAGATTAATACTAAATGCAGGAGAAAATCTAATACAGAAATAACATGCAGATGTGAAGCTAGAAAAAATAAATAAGAAAGTAGAACAATTATTATTAATATCCTATTCTGTACCAGGAAAATTTCCTAAGTGTTTTAAATATGCTATATTTTTAGCGTCTCTATCCATAAGCAAAAGCTGTTTATTTTCGCCCAACTTGAGACATGAGGCAATTGAAGCTAATAAAGGTTAACTGGCTTGTCCCCTCAAAATCCCAGAACTATTAACTGGTAGAGCTAGGATTTAAATCTTAAGTGTTCTGACCATAAAGATCATACTTTCTCTACAACACTACATGCAAAAGGAACACCATCTCTTACCATTCCCATCCATGCATTTTTTATTTATGTTTTCCAGCCTATTTAGGAAGGTAGCATGTGGTTGTAAGAACCAAAGGTATTTGGAAGTAGGCAGTGCAAAACATCTTGGTTTTCCATATTTTACACTTAAATATGGAAATGGCATCTATGAGGTAATGGTAACAATAACTTAATAATAACAAACAACTTTTGAGTACTTTCTATGTATCAAATTTTTACACATTCTTCTTAATTTTTCATGTATCGAAGAAGTAATAATAGGAATTAGAAAATATTTAGAATCGGATGATCAATTTATCACTATATATCAGAGCTTGTGGCATGCAGAAAAAACAGGATATAGAGAAGTTAAATTTCAGCCTTATGTGTATGTACTCGAAAAGAAGAAAGACTGAAAAAGAAAGTTCTAAGTACTCAACTTAAAAAGAAAGAAACAAATAATTCACATCACAGAATCCCAGAGACACAAAACATTAGAAGCATTTGGTACCTCTGAAAGGTCGGGGATCAGGCAGGGAAGATCCAAAGTCCTTACAAAGAGAAATTAAGTCTCCAGATTCTTTCCCTCACACCACCACCTAAGTGACAAGGACTGTTTCTTCACTGTGATGGGATCTAGTACTTGTATTATGTAGCAGAATTATTAAAGAATTTAATCATCTTTATAATACAAAATTGATAATGAGATCTATAACTAAACTAAATAGAGAATAGCAGTAAAGAAATTTTATTTAGAAATATAGCACATCAGAGAAAACAAAGAAAAGAAATATAAATGATTGCCACACAAGTGCAAGGGCCAAATCCTGCCTGCTGTCTGTTTTGTATTTAAAAAAAAAAGCCATGCTCATTCATTACGTGCTGTCTGTCTATGGCTGCTTTTGCAACATAACAATAGAGTTGAGTAGCTGTGACAGAGACATGAAAGCTCAAAAAGCCTAAATTACTTCCTACTTTTTTCTTTACAGAAAAAGTTTGCTGATCCTTGCTTTAAGAAGCAGGAATCAAAAGTGAGAGAATAAGAGGGCTATTTTCTTTTAGTCTTTGTAGTATCATTTTATTTTTAAAATTATGTACATGAATTTATTTTCATAAAAATTAAAATTTTAAGTAAAAATTTTTTAAAAAGAAGATAGAAAGCTACCCGACTTATTTCATGAGTATATTCTCAACTTGAAGCAAAAATAGGCATGAGCGCTGGAGAATGGAAAAGTATAGCCCTGTGTCAGTTATAAACATTTATTAAAAATTTTTAAATAAAATATTACTGATCCAAATCCAGCAGTATATTTATACACACACATAGTATATGAGTACAAAGTAAGACATATCATAAAAATGGAAGGATGATTCAACATCAAAAAGAGCTATAATGTAAGTCATCCTATTGACAAATTAAGTGGAAAATACTAAATTATCAATAAATAGTTATAGTAAAAACATGATAAAATTCAACATCCATTTAAAGTTTTAATCTTTGAAAGCTTGAGCTAGAAGAGACTTCATCTTATAAAGGGTATCTATTAAAAATTTACAGCAATCATTTTTAATGGTGAAATGTAAGAAATACTCCTTGTAAGGCCAGAAAACAAGGTTGCCACTATTGTTGCTCTATTCAACATCATACTGAAAATTCTAGTGCAATAAAATTAAAAGAGGCAGTAAAAAAATATGCAAATTAAAAAGAAAGATGTAAAACTCATTATCCACAGATGATGTGATTGCCAATATATGAGAAACTAAAGAAAACTTTTAGACCAAATAGAGTCCAAGAAAGTGGATTTCATGAAAAACATACAAATTTCAACAAGGAATGTATAAAACAGTGGACCTATATTCAAGAAAAATATAGAAAGAGCACAATTTACGCACATCAGGAATAAAAAAGAGAACACAAGTATAAACAGGAAAAATATTTAAAAGTTTGTTGTACTAAAAAGATATTATGCAATGAATTTGAAAAATTAGGGGAAAGAGCAAATCCTTAGAAAACAGAAAATATCTTACCAAAATTGATAAAAAATACACAAAATCTGAGTAGTTCTATTAAATTTATAAAGGTAATTGAATATATTAATGAAAACTTTCCTGCAAAGAAAATGCCAGGCCCAGACAACTTCCATGGTTAAGACTTCCAAACACTAACAGAAGACAAAACACCGATTTTACACAAATTATTCCAGACAGTTGAAAGTGAGGGAACATTTTCCAGTTTGTTTTATGTAACTCACATAACCTTGATAATGAATTCTGAAAATGATACTGCAAGAAAATCTCTTTCCAAAATATCTAAACAAAAAATTAGCAAATTAAATCCAATGGGAGTGGGGGAGAAAGAGAACAATAAACCATATTAATTTTAATTTACTCTAGAAATGTAAGCTTGTTTTGATTCTAAAATTAATCATTGTAATATACCATATTTTTATATTAGTTTATATAAAAAGGTGGAGAAAAATCATTTGATAAAATGTAACACTCTTTAACAATAATCAACTCTTAGAAAACTGACTATAAGAAAGATCTTAATCTGATAAAAGATACCTACCTGAAGAAAAAAAGAAAAAAAGAAACCAACGGCAAAATCATGCTTAATCATGAAAACTTTAAAGCACTTGCAATGAATTTGGGAACAAGAAAAGAATGCCTGTTGGTGCTATTGCCACTCCTATTAAAGCTTGTACTGGAAGTTCTAGTCAATGCAATAAAGTGATAAAAAGGAAGAGAAGAAATAAAACTTGTATTATATACATAGACAACATGATTATGTATGTAGAATACTCCAAAATAATCTATAAAGTATTAGAATTCATTGATACAAAGTAAATATTAAAAAATCAATTGCATATCTCTCTACCAGCAATAAATAATTAGAAAATAAAATTTAAAAGTGATACAAATTACGATAGTATCAAAAATATCAAATACCTATAAATAAGTTTAACAAAAAGTACCAGACCTCCACACAGAAAACTATAAAATATTACTGAGACAAATCAAAGGGGATTAAATTAATGAAAAAAAAAATCATACTCATCGATTGAAGATTCATTATTGGAATCAATATAATTCACTAAAATCCGAGCAGGTGTGTGTGTGTGTGTGTGTGTGTGTGTATAAAATTTGATAACTTGATTATAAAATTTATATGAGAATGCAAGGACAAAATATAGCAAACACAGTTTAAACAGATAAGTTATTATAAAGTTTTAGTAATGAAAACAATGTGGTTTACATTGCTACTGATTATAAAAATATATCAATGTATCAGAACAAGAGCCTAGGAACAGTTTCACTATATAACAGAGATGACATTGCAGATTGGGTTAAAAGGGTAATTGTCAATGAATGGTGCTGGGCCAATAAGGGCCAATGAGTCACCTTTACGGAAAAAACATTAAGTTAGATACCTGTCTCACACTGAACACAAAAAGAAATTCCAAATGATTTAAGAAATAAAATGCACAGAGTCAAACACAGCAGATTATTTTACAGACTTAGGGTATGTAAGGACTTTTTAGATAAAGCATCAGTAGCATAAGCCATTAGGAAAAACATAGATATATTTGACTGCTTTACAAAAAAGTTATTATATCAAAATACATCATAAACAAATAAAAAGCCAAGGCAATGATTAAAGAAGACATGCATAACTTTTGTGATAGAAAAATATTAATACACATACCTATAAATAACTCCTATAAATCAAAATATAAAAGAACAATTCAATAGAAAATAGGCTAAGGATATAATCAGACAAGTTATAGAAGAAGAAATGAAAGGTTTATAAATAAATGAAAAGTTAATCCTCACTAGTAATTGAGGAAATGTAAATTAAGAAAATAGTGAAATACATTTCTTACCCATCAAAATAGCAAAACATTGATAAATCTGAAAATACCAAGTGTTAGTAATTTGTAGGAAACAGTGATTTTTGAACATCGTTGGTGAGCATGTAAAATAGAATAGTCTCTTTGAGGGGAACTTGACAATAAAGATAAAGATGCTTATAAGCTATGATCCAGCAATTCTACTTCTACGTATTCTTCTAAAACATTTTTGCACATTGCATAAGGAGATATATACAATAAAAATTCATAGCATTGTTCATTTGTAATAGCAAAACAAACAAACTAAAACCATTTAACTCAGAATGAGAATGGGTAAATTGTCATTCATCAATACAATAGACTGCTATTCAGCATTTAAAATGAATAAACTGAAACGACATTTATCAATACAGATGACCCCCCTCCCCGCCCAGAACTATGTTTAATGAAGAAGGTAAGCATTAAAACAGAAAACAACAGTATATTTTAATGTAATACATGCATATATAATAAAAGTATAAAATCACACTGGGAATAATATCCATTAA
>NW_006441955.1:2832108-2851729 GCF_000325575.1 Pteropus alecto
AATAAAAGAAAGCAAAATCTAAAGGATGACAAAATGTTAACATCTGCTTCATCTTAATGGTGAATCCTTAGGTATTTTTATATTATTTTATGTTTATATGAAAATTTTCCCTAATTTAAAAGTTTAAATACCTTTAATTCATTAGGAATTTTAGTGTGAAATATGAAGAAACAGCACAACATTTCTTTCCAACTGGTTAACAAGTTATTCCAACATCTTTCTTATTGAATAAGTCATCCCTTTCCTTTCTAATGTCAAATGCCACTTTTTCCATGTAACAAACTTTTATATGTTGGATTTACGTCTGGACTTCCACTTATTTTTCACTGATTTATGTGTTTATTCTAGTGATAGTCAGCTATTGTTCTGTTAATGGTAGTTTTATGTTATGTTTCATTTTACATTAGGGCAAATCTCTAGTCAATGTTCTCCTTTTACTGTTTTATATGGCTTAACACCTAGTGATCTTTTTTTGTCCTTTATTGGTTATTTTCTTTCATGATTCATTTTGTTTATGCTCCTCTACAATTTTTGAAAATTCGTATTATATTTCATAACAATTCCTTGAAATCTTTCTTATATTTTTCCTTCTTTCTTTAGTAATTTGCAAAACATTTACCCTAGTTATATTCTACTAATAGTTATATTTAAATTTAAAAATGAATTTGATTTCTTAAGCATGAGTTTTTATATGACTGATGTCACTAACTCCTTCTGAGACAACCACTTATTACTCACCTATTCTGAATAATATAACAATATGGGAGAAAACTGTTTGGCATATGTCTGGCTACATGTTTTAGTCATGTGCCACCATATAGCTAGTTTAATGTAACTAGGTTAATGCACAGAAATTTAGGGTGATTTTTGTCATGACATATCAAAGGTAATGGAGGTAATATGAGGCTGAGTTGGGGATAAAATTTAGGTCTTTTTTTTTTTCAGTCAAATCAGCTACTTTCCTTCAGAGCCATATTCTATGTTTTTATATTGTCTATTCTGAGCCTAACCTGATTCCCAGCACTGTGAAAGAAATATTGGAGTTCCAGGCCTACCTCTTCCTGTGTAACTCTGACCATATATTATCATTTGAGTCTTATTTGCCTCATCTGTAAAAATCATATCTATTTGGTGGAGTTGTTGTTAGGATTAAATATAATTGCTAAGCCTACATGATCAGGAAACAATAAACAACTATACACATGTATATGTATATGTTCATGCATATATATGGATATATACAAATATTTATATAAACGTGTGTGTGTGTGTGTGTGTGTGTGTGTGTGTGTGTGTAAGTGTATAATTAAGTTAAACCTCCTGCCCAGGAAGAACCATTAGGTTGCCACTCAAGTTCCTCAAAGAATGCCAGGAAATCCTGAACCTGATATATCAAAAGCATGAAGTCTGGCATACAGATAATCACTTGATGAAAAACAAATCCTTATCTTTTATAAGCTGATGTTCAGGAGTCACAGGGAACCAACAAAATTTATTAATAAGCTGCATCTGTGTCTTGTTAACTGGAAATTGTCAAAATCTTCATACAGACACTGCAGTCTGATAGAGATAATAGAGAAATAGCTTACAGATTGCACATTAGAAGATTCTTCTCCTTCTCTGAAAGCTTGTGAGAAGGCAGCCAAGAGGTAGAAGGGGAATGGAGCATAACATTCTCATCAAGGGAAGTTTAGCATATCAAACAAGGGCATTAGCAACATGACAGAATTAAAATAAGATCTTTCAAGGAGACTCTCTTCTCCCTATAACTCAGAATTAATATCCACCAACATATAAACAAACAAAAAATGCCTCTCTTTTCTTATGTCTGAGAGCATTTCTTACAGAAAGTTTTGTTCTAAATTTCATTCATTCATTCAAGAAACATTCATTAAATCACTTTATTTAATAAACAGTTATAGGACTCTTATTCTGCTATGTGCTGGGATTACAGAAATGAGTAAGACCCTTTCTCCTTAGGGAATTACATAGTTTGGGAGAAATAAACATGTAACTAACACACACACAAGAATGAAATGCTGAGGTAGCCTAGTGGAAGGAAAGTTGTATCCTTACTGATGAATAAAGACTGGTCAGGTAGGAGAGATAGCATGGAAGATATTACAGTCAGAAGGAGCAACAAGAACAAAGGTTTAGTGGTTTGTGGGGTTACAAGTTGTTCTTTGTGGATAAAGCAAAGAATTCTGGGGCTGGGTTGGGTAAAAGATGAGGCTGTGGCATTAAAAGGCATGTGAGCCATAAGGAGTTTTAATTTTTACTGAAAGTAATATGAAGAGGCTATTGAAGAATTTTAAGTGTAGATGTAAAAGGTTCAGATCTATTTTTTGGAAAGAGTACCCCCAAATTGGTATTCTGTTCTCCTCTCAGGATGATGGAAAGGTCAAGGAGACTGGATAGATTACCAGCTGCCTGGATGGCTCCAATCCTAGGCCAACCTACATTGCTCCAAGAGAGTGAAATCGCTACGTTTACCAACTCCATGTTTTCTTTACCCAGAGGTGCTACAGAGTGAATAGGACAAGTGAGACAACAGGCGTAGACACATGTTTGATTTCTTAAATGGGCTACTCATCAGGCATGGGGGAGGAAGCCACAGGTTTTTTTTTCAGTGCTTCTGAAATTTTCAAACAGGAATATGTTTATATACTTAGGCAAAACCAAAATTCCTTCTCTTATTTATTCATTCAGTACCTCTCTTAACACAGACTTAGCACACTGTGGTTGGTCCCATAATGCTACCTACTTCTGTCTGCTATTAGGTTTGTACACTAATTGCTTTCATTATAATATGGGGAATGATTTTGTTTCCTGGGTTACCTTGTTTAATGTTGGCCCAACTTTTCCTTGATGAGACACTTAATACCTATCTTTCTTACAAATGCATGTACATCATATATGTAGATTGACTACAAAATTTTTCACAATTCTTCTTTCCACTCTGTATCTACATTCTTTGGACCATGATTTTGCTGTTCCTCATCAAAAGATGAGCCTCTTGAATCTAAGCTAACATTGTATTTGGGTTTGGCGAACAGAAATTGGTGGAAGTGACAGTATACCAGTTCTTAGCCAAGATCTCAAGAAGCCTTGTGTAATTCCATGTTCTCTCTTGCAATCCCACTACCAACATCTGATCAAATTCCTCCTGCTAGCAAATAACTTCAAGTTTTCAAAATTTGAAGAAAAAAAAACTAAAAAAAAAAGTTGATCAAATCAAATGACAGATAATGAAAGATCATACTGAAGAGAATCCAGTTGTCTAGCTGAAGCCATCCTAGACCATCCTGCAGCCAGCTGACTTGCAAACATAGGAGAGAAGCTAGCAGAAATCAGCAGATTATCTACCTAGACCAGAGTTGACCACCAATATAGAAGAACCCCTCAGCTGACCCGTGGACTCACGAGCATTAATAAGTGCTTATTCTTTTAAGCTACTGAATTTTGAGTTGCTTTGTAATTTGGCAATAGACAAATAATATACTATGTAATGTTTCAGTGATCAAAACTATGCAAAAACAGAAGAGAGAAAGAACAAAAGAAAGGAAACATTAAAAAGAAGGGGGAAAAATCACTTACATGTGGAATCTAAAAAAGCGATACTCATAGAAGCCAGAGACTATAATGGTGGTTACCTGGCGGGTGAGAGAAAAGAAGAGATGTTGGTCAAAGAGAAAAACTTTCAGCTATAAGATGAATAAGTTCTGGGGAGCTAATGTACAGCATGGTGATTATAGTTAATAATATGGCATTATATACTTGAAAGTTATAAAGATAGTAAATCTTAAATGCTTTCACCACAAAAAATCATGTGACGAGATGGAGGTGTTAGCCAACACTGTGGTTGCAATCATATTGCAGTAAATACGTGTGTCAAATCAGCACCTTATACACATTAAACTTACATAATGTTATATGTCTCAGGTATAACTTAATAACTTTGGGGGAAATTTTTAAAAGGAAAGAAAATAAATTGAAAAATTTTTAATGTAATTTCACATTGTAGTTTATAGTTACACTATTTGTATCAAATTGACTTTGATTTTCTTCACTATATTTGTAATTGTTTGATACAAGAGAATTCTTCCTTAAATACTACATCTACATATTATTAAAAGGCTATTTAAACTAATATATATTTTTAAATCAATTTTTCTCTAGATTGTCACTTTGTAACTTTAGGTAGTAAAAAAATTGGTTGGAAAAAAATCAGTTCCTATCCTTTGGAATTGTGCAGTTTGTCTGGGTTCATGGGAGGAGAGATGATATGTTATAAAGCAATGTCAGTTTCTTTCTTTTGACTTAACTGTAAAATAAGAAGTTTAGACAAGATTATACTAGTCTTAAGAGGCAGAAAGCTGAGTTCAAATTCTGCCTTCAACACTCACTATCTTCGTAGTGAGTTTTATTAAAAACTTTAGTGTGTTTTATTTTACCTCAGTTAACCATCCATAAAATCAGGATGGTAATACTTTACCTATATGAAGGCTCAATCTTCACCTAGATAGCTAAAGCTATCTAGGGTTCTTCTGAGGGTTCTTCAGCTCCAAGATATAGGTTTCTATGGTTCTGTTTTTATTACGTCCTTATTATGTACTGGACTCTTTTAATAATCACAACAACTATTGAGAGAAAGATCTTAATGTTCCCATTTTACAGAAGAGGAAACTGAAGCTCTCATGGAAATTAAATAGCTTGCCCAAAAGCATGGTGCTGAGAAGTGGCAGAACTAGGATCTAAAATCAGGTTTATCTGACATAAATTGGAACTCTACAGAATAAAATATACTGTATCCCTCTTCTCAGTACTGGACAATGTAGGCGAAACAAAGAAATAGCAAATTACTCTCCTCCCACTTAGAATCATGTTGCAAGTTAAAAGACAATACTAGACAGATCTGTGCTTTCAATCTCCTCTGAAGACAAAGATTCTTTATAAGAAGCTCTTGACGAACAGCAAACAGCACAGCGGTAATTCTAAGAGAGCTGCACTTGCTTAGACAGGGCTTTTCCTTTTCCCAAAGCATCTGGGAACTATGGGATGACTGCTCTACAGCACGGCTTTATGGCACTGCTTTCCAAAGCAGAGACCAAGTGACTAACTGCTATCAGACCAGGCGCCTGAAGTTGTTTACTAGCTGGAGGGAGGCTTATACTAAGCCAAACACATTCTCTCATCCAGTTCTCCTGAGGCCAATGACAACTGCTTATAAGCTACTGGTAAGATAGAGGTCTAGGTTCAGTCTCCAGCCAATATGGGGCTATAACCAGATCCATGTTCCATTTTACGGTTGGGGTCAGGGCCAGAATCTATATGAGTTCATTCAATCTGGAGCCGCAGTTAAGATTCAGTCCACCTAAGGAAGAAATCAGTCACTTTCCACAACTAGAGGACAATTCAATAAACAAAATATGTGAAATAAACAAGTTTTGAAAACTTGATGCAATATAATCCTAATCATATTTACAATATTACTGTTATGTTGACACATTTTTAACTGACCCATTTTTCATCACTCATGCAAGGCTCAGGTTGAGCTTGTATAAACTTCAAATTATTAGAATCCACATTCATGGAGCTTCACTTTAGAGCAGTTTTGGAAACCTGAGAATTGGAAGAGATCAATTTTAAATGGAAAAAGTGAGAGTATCTTGTGGATTGCAAACTGCAGATAAAATGCTTCCTTATTAAAGGCTGTTTTCTCCAACGAACTTCAGAGAACACTAAGCTCGCCCCTTTGTTTAAAGATAATCACATTTTCCTCAGAGTGGTTCACTGGGGCTTTACCGTGGACATGAATTTTTCATGACTGATTGATTGAAAAAACAATGCCAACAGAGAATAACACAAGTGTAGGAACCTGTCTTACAAGGTAGAGTTAAATTACTCCAAGGGTTAGAGTGGCAAACTCAGGTGCTGCCTTCAACTCAGCAAGTAAATTGACAATTACAAATCTGTTGAAAAATGAGAAAAATCAATTAGGGAAAGGTTGACTTGTACTAAGAAGTAGTGTTTGCTTTATTGAACACCCTTCAGTGGACTTTGGGAACAAACAGAGAAAGTACTATGGGAAAATGCCTAGCTTTGGGAGAGGGATGGGAGAAGGTGGATTGGGAAGAAAGTTGGATTAAGAGAAAAGAGACCTGTCTTCTCTCCCTGGTTTATGTCACTGAATTATTATTTGACCTTAGGAAGATTACTTTTTTTCTCTGATCCCATATTTTCCCATTTCTAAAATAAAGATAACAGATAAGGTCCAGAGTCATGGACTGAAGAGTTTGGAGAAGGTAACACAACTAAGCCAGGTCAAGAGTGAGAAAGGAGATACTAGGGTTTATACACGTTTGATTGATTATTCCTTATTCTTTCAACAAGCATTAGTATTTTACGCACTGGGGATATATAGATAAAGGACATACATTGTTCTACCTTTATGTAGTTTACATTTTAGTAGGAGACAAAAACACATAATTAAGTAAATAAATGTATAATGCAGTATCAGATAGTAATAAGAAAAATAAAATAATAAAGGGTTAGGAGAAAGAGTTGAAGATAGTCTATGGTCTGTTTGGCTTAAAATTATTACTTTATATATATTTGTTAAACACCTACTGAGTTTCTTTAAAAATCTTATAAACATTTCTCATTTTTCAGATTAACTAAACATAATATGAAAAAAAGTTAAAAATCAGGTAACTTTCTATTTTGACATCCTTCAGAGAGGGGATGGACAAATTTACTTTGCATGTTGAGGATGATGATGCCACATGTGCATGAAAAGGATATAAAAAGGTTTATTATTCACATAATAAGAATTTATGGGAAAAGTAATCTCCCAAACTGGTTTGAAAATGGCTGAGAGAGCAGGGAAGGAGGCTTGCTTGGAGTTTTATGGTGGTTAGGGACTAAGCCCAGGTTGAGGATTCTTAAATATACAAACCAGAGCATGCGCAGTTTGAACTTGCTGCCAATGCAAAAAAGGTAGCTTCGTTATAAGTTTTCTTATAAGCTTTCTCAAATGTGTGGCAGAAGGGTAAGGAGGGGTGGTCTCGAAAGATGCTAACAGTCAAATGTCAAAAATGGAGTTGAATTTTTTGATATACTCTCTAAAGATGATACAGCTTAAGTAGATAAAACAGAATGAATGAAACTCAAGTCTGGTTTCTTTCATTTAGCTCCAAAGTCCATTTTTTTTCTATTTTACACTGTGGTAACTCAAATGGAAAGAATCTGTAATTTTCCTTCAATGAGCCTGGTGAGCTGTGTCTCTAAAAAGGAGTATGGATGTGATACTATGCAGAAGAAACTTGAGAGATGGTAATATGCTGGTAATATGGGTGTTTGGACTGACTACTGCATAAAATAACTAAAACAACTTTAAATCCTCTTAAAACAATGGGGGAACATGGGAGAACTAATAAAAATATTAAGAAATTATCAGGACAAAATTTAAATGAATTTTAGATCCAACAGAGAGCATTTGTTGAATCTGGTGAATCTGAGTTTCACAAAATAGAAATTGGCTTACAAGGCTGCCAAAGCAGTTGAGAATTAAAGACACCATAGAAAAGTGAGACCAAAATTCTACGTGCAATTTATATTCAAGTCATTCACAAAATTCAAAGATGCTCATATACAGGGTAAGTTGCTAACAAACTAAGTAGAATGAAGCATCAAGGAAGTTAAAATGCTAAGCGGAGATTTCAAAAGTCACACAGTGCTGCAGAAAGAGTTTAGAGTTCTGGTTCTACCAAGTTTAAAAACCTTGGTAAATACTATATGCTATCTGAGATACCGGAAGGGCTATGCCCTTGCAGTAAGGGCAAGTCAAATATATACCTGAATCTGAATACCTGAAATTCAGCCTTGACCAGATAAAGATGATCTTTCCCAAAAGTTATTTGCCTGCCTAAAGAAAAATTGAATCCTTTCAGGGGAAAATAATATCAATAGAAGCATCTACATTTTTCAAACACAATATCCTGCATCAACCAAATTTACCAAACATGTCAAGAAATAGAAACAAATGAATGAAAGAAAAAAAAAAAAAGAATCCTAAGATTTGTATGGAATCACGAAATACCCCGAATAGCCAAAGCAATGCTGAGAAAAAAGATCAAAGCCAGAGTTATCATACTCCCTGACTTCAAATTATATTATAAAGTGACAATAATCAAAACGCCATGGTATTGGCAGAAAAACAGACAAACAGACCAATAAAAAAGAATTGAGAGCCCAGAAATAAACCCTCATATGTATGGGCAAATAATTTGAAACAAAGATATCCTTTTCAATAAATGGTGTTGAAAAACTTGAAAAGCCACATGCAAAAGGATTAAACTAGATTGCTATCTGTCATGGTGTACTGAAATTAACTCAAAATGGACTGAAGATCTAAATATAAGACTAAAAACAATAAATTACATAGAAGAAAACATAGGTACTAAACTCATGAACCTTGGTTTTAGAGAACTTATGAATTTGACCTCAAAGGCAAAGAAAGTAAAAGCAAAAACAAATGAATGGAACTATATTGAACCAAAAAGTTTCTGCCCAGCAAAAGAAACCATCAAGACAAAGAGGCAAGAAAGTGAATGGGAGAAGATATTTGAAAACAGTGCCTCCGATAAGGGGCTAAAATCCAAAATATACAAAGAACTCATACAGCTCAACGACCAAAAAAACGATCCGATTAAAAAATGGCAGAGTTGCTGAACAGATGCTTCTCCCAAGAAGACATACAAATGGGCAACAGACATGAAAAGATGATCAACTTCACTAGCTATTAGGGAAATGCAAATCAAAACCACAATGAGATACCACCTCATACTTGTTAGGATGGCTATCATAAACAGGACAAGTAATAACAAGTGTTAGAATGGTTGTGGGTAAAAAGAAACTCTCATACATTGATGGTGGAGATATAAACTGGTGCAGCCACTATGGAGAACTGTGTAGAGGATCCTTAAAAAATTAAGAATATAATTACCATATGACTCAGCAATCCCCCCTTGTGGGTCTCTACTCGAAAAATTGAAAACATTTATCCCTGAAGATAAATGCATCCTGATGTTCACAGCAGTTCTATTCTTGTGAAACAATATGGAAATAATCAACGTGCCTTTTGATAGATGATTGGATAAAGATGTGGTACACATATAGAATGGAATATTACTGAGCCTAAGAAAAGATGAAATACTGCCATTTGTGACAATATGAATGGATCTTGAGATTATCATATTAAGTGAAGTAAATCAGACAGAAAAAGTTGTAAACCATATTATTTCATTCATAATTTGGTTATAAAACTGAAAGCAAAAAACAAAACCAACAAACAGAAACTCACAAACACAGACAACAGTTTAGTGGTTGCTAGAGGGAAGAGGGGCAAGGTGGGTAAAGGGGGTGAAATATATGGTGACAGAAGGAAATTGGACTTTGGATGGTAAACATACAATACAATATACTAATGATGTATTATTGAATTGTATACTTGAAACCTATATAATTCTAATAACCAATGTCACCCCAATAAATTTGATTAGAAAATGAAAAAGGAAACCTAACCTACATATTATCCAAAGATTTTGGGAATCAATAGGAACTTCTAAATCATTATAACTAATATTTTTTTAAAACATAGAGAAAAGACAGAAAATTTTACCAGAAAACTGGAATATAGACAAAGGCACAAGTGGAAATCCAGAAAAAGAGAAATTTAATAACTGAAATAGAGTTTCATAAATGAGTTTTAATAATACATTAGATCCAGAAGAAGAATGGAATAGTGAAATAAAAGATCTGTAAATAGTCTATAACCACATCAAAGCACTGAAAGAACGTATGATTTCTGTAACTCCTCCAGAGGCAGTGGACGAGAGTCTCACCACTCTTACAACTCCTATGGTCTCAGCAAAGCTAGTGGGTGCATGCAGTTCACACAGGAGATGCCCCTTGAATGCCAGACTGTGGTGGCCAGGAGGAATTGTATTTCTGGGCCCCAGAGGTCTGAAAAAGTTAGAAAGTTCAAGGGACAACCAAGAACTAGTGCAAGGTTAAACAACAGGTTCATCTTCTACACAGGGCCGCTCCTTCAAGACTGGGAGAGATAGCTGTTTCACCTAATTCATAGAAACAAACACAGACAGTCTAACAAAATGAACAAAGAAATATGTTCCAAGTGAAAAAAAAAGGTAAAAATCCAGAAAAAATACCTTCATAAAATAGAAATCAGTTACCTGATAAAGAGATCAAAGCAATGATCATAAAGATGCTCACAAAACTTAAGAATGGATGAACACAGTAAGAATTTCAACAGAAAGATAGGAAATATAAGAAAGTACCAAACAGAAGTCATAGAGATGAATAATACAATAACTGAATTGAAAAATATATTGTTTATTCTAGTGTACATGTAACACCAGAAGCAAATTTCAACAAATTTCAAAGGAGTTTATTCATTTACCACAGTGGAATTAAGCTAAAAATTTAAAAAAGAAAGTCATCTAAAAAATCCCCAAATGTTTAGACAGTGATCTTTATACTTCTAAATCATTCATGTATCAAAAAGAAAATCACAATGGAAATAAGACATTTTCAACTTCAGGTACTCTCACGTACTGCTGGTGGAATAGTCATTCTAGAACAGTTTGATAATATCTAATAAAATTAAACACATAAATACTCTATGACTCAGAAATTCTACTTCTAGTTATATATCCAATATATGTACACCAGGGGGAATGTACAAGAATATCCTTAGATATTCTTAATAGCTGAAAAGTAAAAATAAAAATAGAAATGTCCATTAAAAAAGAATGAATAAGAAAAGTTTGGCATATACATACTACACTATGCAGTAATGAAAATAAATTAATTATGCAAAAATATGCATGATTTTCGGAAGCATAACATTGAGCATAATAAACCAGAAAAGCCAGACACACACACAAAAACCTGTTATACAATTCTATGTATATAAAATTTAAGTGCTAGCAAAAGTAATCTATAGTATTTGAAGCCAGGATGGGAAGTACTGATTGGAAGGGGAGAACAGTGGTCCAAGTGGTGGTTATATGTTGTTCACTTGTACAAGTTCACTAAAGTTTCTACTTATAATTTGTAAATTTTCTGTACCTATATTAGATAAAATACTTATTAATTAAGTAAAACCATTTTATTAAAGTCATAATAATAAAAATAAGACATTTAAAACATGTGGGATGCAGCTAAAGTAGTGCTTAGAGGGAAATTTGTAGCCTTAAAATGTGTATATATGATAGAATAAAGGCTAAAATCAAAGATCTAAGCTTATCTCATAAAGCTAAAAAAATAAACACAAAAGTGCAACACAGAGTAAGTAAAAGGAAGGACACAGTAGACATAAAAGCAAACATCAATGAAATAGAAAATTAACAAAGAATAGAAAAAATTCAATAATGACAAAAGTTTTTCCTTGAAAGGTTAATGAAATAATAAAACCTTAGAAGGCAGTTTAACAAAAGGGAAAAACATACAAATTAACACTATCATGAATTTAAAAAGGAGGAAATCACTGCAGAGCCTAAAGATACAAGAAGTTAAGATAAAATTACCTTGATAAAACCGAAATTATTTTAAAAAGATAAGATGACATTGATAAAACTTTGGTCAACACATTTCAAAATTTAGAGAAAATTGTCAAATTATTCAAAAACACAATTTACTGAAACAAGTAATTAAAAAATCTGAATAAATTTTGTATTTGTCAGGCTTCTGCTGAGACTATGACACGTAACAAACAAGTCCAAAATATTGGCAACCTTTAACGACCCTGTTTATTAGCCTACAGACTGACTATAGTTCTGGTGAAGTTAGCTGAGATCAGCTAGAGCTGACTCCCATACTTCTGGGTTGAGTTTAGTCTGCCATGTATTTCCTCAATCTGGAATCAGTAGCTATCTGAGGATAAATTCTTCTATGGTCAATAACAGAAGAGACCAAACAAAAGCACTCGAACATATTTAAAGCCTCTCTGCTTAAGCCACATATTGTAATAATCCATTTGCTAAAGCAAGTTGCATGCATAAGTCCAGCACCAATGGATCAGAAAAATATAGTACTTTGCTCACTCTAGAAGGAGGCAGTGCAAAAAGGGCATGGTTTGTAATTTTATTAAGCAGAGGAAAAGATTTAAGAAAAATACAATTAAATTTACCAAAGTACTATATTTATTAAAGAAATTAAATTTGTAATTAAAAACATTCCTTTAAAGACACTCTAGATCCAGGTGGCTTCACTAGAGAATTCACCGGTTCACTTCAGAAAGTCTTTTAGAGAAAATATTAAAAAAGAGAACTCCCGCCAAATCATACTTTGAAGCTAGCATAACCTTGGTACTAAAATCTGATAAAGACATTATAAGAGAGAAAGCTAATAGGCCAATGTCTTTCATGAACATAGACACAAAAGTCCTAAACCAAATACTATCAAGCCAAATCGGTTGTGGTATAATAGAATTCTAGACCTCAGTAAGAAAAAAGAAGCGATTGTTAAACAGAATAATATGGAAAACATATGGTTGAATGAAAGAAGCCATGTTCAAAAGGGTATACAGAGTATGATTCCATTTATAAAAAGTTCTAGAATAAGCAAACTAATCTAAGTTGACAAAGTATCTATTACCTTTGGGAGGAAGCACCAGGGGGTCTTCTGGGTAACAAGCAATGTTCTATATTTTGGCCAGGGTAGTGATTACACAGTGTATTTGTAAAAAAAATCATTGAGCTATTCTATAGACTTGAGATTTGAACATTTTATTGTATGTATGCTATTTTATTGTATTGTATGTATGTAGTCTTCAATTTTAAAAAGTTTGCAAAAAAATTCCCACTAATATTTATGACTCCCTGAGGAGATTCTAAATATACAGTTGTTAATATTTCTTCTCACTCTAAAAATTTGTGATTCTACTGCCAACTTCTACTAGTTGATTAGAATCTTTACTATGTCTCCTTAACAACAGTAGATCAACACTAAAAACAGCACTAAAAACTTTTGATAATATAGAATACATCTAAAAATAGCTGCAACAGCTTAAGTGAGAAAAACACTTGAAAGACCATAAATTAAAATCTCTGTAGTGAGAGGTAAACCAGTGCTTTAATTAGGACAATAGCATATTTTTATACCAGGGGCCAACAAAAAAACTGAAGCTGAAATATTACAAAGCCAAGTTGGTAGACGAATATATGATATTTCAGTTCTAGAGGAAAGCTAAATCTAAATGTCACATTATGTAACTGAATGTTTTACCCACTATAGTTTCAAAGGAATAGAAATGCCAACAGCAGAGTTCCTGAAATTTAGAGACATACACTTTATGACAAAGTAGAAAAAGCACAGAATTGAGAGTGTGAAAATCTGTGTGCTAGTCCTGGCTGTGTCACTTATTAGTTGCATGAGTTTTGAAAAATAATGTAAAGTCTCTGAGTTTTTGTTCTCTCATGTATAAAATTGATATTAATAATATGCACCTCTCGGTATTATAGGGAGACTACACATTATGCAGTCTACCAATCATTATTATTATTACATTATCATTATCATTATTATCATTATTATTATCCATTTACTTTGATGATTTTTGAAGCACTTTAGTTTGGTTTTCTAAGGCTCTCGTCCCAACAACCCAAACTATTTGGAACATTTGAAAATCCACATCGATTCCTCTGGGAAAATGAAACTACATGCTCGAGTTGTATTCTAAGCATGTACTTGTGGAACACATCACAGGAGATAAACTGAGGTCATTCTCTTTCCAAAACAGAACAACTCTCCTGAAAGAAAACATTTCCTCTGAATTTTTCCTTAGAGGAAAGTGAGAGACTACTACAAGTTTTGACCAACTTAACATCAGCTAAGTCTTTCTAAAATAATTCCCTCTGCCAATTGTGACATACCTATAAAAGCTCCTCAATTTTTCATGTTAATTGTGCTTTTTCACATCTAAATACCATTTTGAGTCCCATGTCATGAAGTCAATCTCTCCAATATCATGTTTCCCAGCTTCTCTAGACTAAGCTCTCTATTTCTGCCAGACCTGGCTCACCAACAGTCCCAAACATAGCTCTAGAATGCTTCTTCTCCACTGTCAGCCTGGTTCACTCCTACTCATGTTCTGAGACTTAGATGAGGTGTCATTTCCTCCAGGAAGCTTTATTTAATCCTCAAGCTCACATAGGTACCCTATGCTTTCTCTGCAACCTGTACATCCTTTCACAGAAATTATCCTGCTATAGTGTTAAACAATTATTTATTTATCTCTATCCTTCCTCCCCTTAGCTGAAAAATTCTGAAGGATAAAACTTCTTTTTATGATTTGTATCCTGCCATTCAGTAGGCTCCTATTGCATGTTTGTGCTAAATAAGTGAATAAATGAATTAGTTCATAATTGAATTCATGAATAAATAAAATAATTAAATGCATGGTAAGCATTCATTCCAGCCTCCATGCCTTTGTTCTCACCATGTAGATCTCCCTGGATTGTTCCCTTCCACCTACTCAAATCCTATCCTTCATTCAGTTTCTGCTAGAGTTCTATCTTCTATGTAATAGAGTATAAGCACTGAGGATATAACTACAACAACAAAAATATACCTGTACTCTCGAGGGCTTTACAGTAGATTACAGAAAAGGTAGAAATAAATAGTTGTGTGTGACTAGGATCTAGCAGAGTGAAGCAATGGCGATCCTCACAGGAGAGGACTAATAGTAGATCAGATATCTCTCTAGAGAAGTCTCTTCCTGACCTAAGACTTTATGGACACGTAAGATTTCCAGGTAAAGACTTGGAATTGGGGATAATGTAAATCAGACCCCCCCCCAAAAAAAACCTATTGACATAGGAATAGAAATGTGACATAGTATAGTATAGGGGAGGAACCTAGAATCAAAGTTGGCAATAAAGTTAAGTGACCTCTATAGGACCAGAGTCTAGTTAGTGAAAAAGATAAGACTAGAGTCTTGGCTTCCTAATTCCAAGTCCAGTACTACTTCCATTACCCCAGAAAATATTATTAGTTAGATTGCATATGACTAGCTTCCAGCTTCATTTTCCAATAGAAAATGCCAAAGTGTGGCAATTTATCTCTTTACATAGGAGCCTCACTCCCATGGACATCTTTCTCAGTAGCTGTGGCAGATCTTAAGGAGATTTTAGCAGTTTACTTGATGGTTCAAAGGTTGTCCTATAGCAAGACATCTATAGAGCGCTAGAATTGTATGAAACGTTCAAACCTTCATAGCAATTTGGAGTCCTAGTAGTGACTCAATGAAGCAATATAAACAAAGCCCAAACAGCACCAAATAATGAATTTCTCTAACAACATATCTTTCTTTAAAGAATGGCAACTCAAAGCTGCTGAAAGAAACCAAGACCCTCAAAAAATGGTTCAATCATCTCAATTTTGCCAAAGTATCCAAAAAAAAAAAAAATCAGGCCACCTACTACAATACACAGTCACTAATGCCTACTAAGAGTTAGGCATTCTGTGTTCATTAGCATTGTTCCTAACAACTATGTAAATGCTAATATCTCTTAATCTTTTAGTTGAGAAAACAGAGAGACATCAAGTGACATTCATGAAGTCACGAAGCTTGCAGAGATGGAGCCAAGATTCAAACTTGAGTCTGTCTGATTTGAAAGCCAGTCATATTTTTGGTAACTCTAATTATGCAGTTAAGCAGGTCCTCTCCATCTCTCCGCCTGCTCAAATTTTCTGACTATGGTTGTGGGATCATGGAGAAAGTCTCAGACAAAGGGTCAGAGGACTCTGGTTATTTAACCACTGCTTTTCTGTGTAACTTCATATTTCCATTGATAGGAGTATGTCTAAATGATTTCTAAGGCCTTTAATACTTCTGACAGCCTGTGACTCTGAGATTTTAAAATATTCTTATATAACAACATCCCCATGAAAAGGTCATGGCCCTGTGAGTTGCCTGTAGAGGGCAGATAGGAGGATAAAACCCTTAGAGAAATTGAATTGAGTTCTCTGGGCTTATCAAAGTGGAAAAATAGGCATCTAGCTGCCAAAAACTGAAGGAGTAAGTCCTTGGGAGATGAACTTAGTTAAGGCAAAGGCTCTTATGCATCAAAACTGTCAGCAGCAGCCTCAATGTCACAAATGTAGTAAAGACTCAAAAAAATATGTTGTTGGTTTTGCTGAAGATGACAAGACTTTTCAACCAAATGCTACATTAGAAGTCCACATTAGATCTGGACTTAGGGTCAAAAGACCCAATATCTTACCGTAGGTATCAAAGGCTGGTCAACAATTTTAATGGTTCCCTTCCTGCCTATGTACAAGGCCAAAGTAATTCCATAAAAAACTAAGGCAGCTCATCTCTTTAACTCAATTTCTCCAGGTTCAGACTCCTCTGACTGTGATCCTCTGGCTTTTCTCATTTTTGTTTGATCCCTAGTTTCTGTTTCATTGTCTTGTCATCTGGACTAGAAAAACTTGCTTCATTCATTTAGTTTTAAAACATTTATTGAGTTCATACTATATGCCACATACAAGCTCCTCAAAGTCAGTGAAACTTATAAAAGATCTGAAGGATGTGTAGGATTTATCAAAAAAGGATTGGGGGCAGGAAGCTGGATGTGGTAAGGAACCAGGGAGGAGGAGAAAGTTTCAAACAAATAGAAAAGTCTGGGAAAAGGACCCAGGTTAAAGAAAGGGTGATCAATAAATTAAGAGAAGTTCACTATGGCTAGAATGCAGAGTATGCTGAAGAAGTTGCAATGGTGAAGCTGAAAGGTAAGCACAGGATGTCAGTGGCTGTGGGATAGAGGATTCTGCCACCTACTAGATATCAAACCGCTTTCAGTAATAAAATTTAAATAATAAATAAATAAAATAAAATACAAGACCATAAATGATAATAAAAGGTGAAGATAACATCTCCTACTTCCTGTAACCCTTGTTTTCCAGCATTTAATAGTACTTAAACAGTCACTGAATCTGAATACTGGAATGGAAAGAAAGGATGGGAACTAACAAAGCATGAGACAGTGGGATTGAAAAGTTTCCCTATGGAACGTGCAAAGACAAGAAAAAGTGGATTTTTGGAGCTGTTTAGGGTTTCTTGCCCAGCATCCAAGGAGATGACAGGGCCAGGTTCAGTTCAAGTGCCCAAGTCCTGGGTCAGTTATGCTTTCCTAAAATTCAGGGCACAGAATCAGCCCAGCAGCTTCTTCATTCCTCATGCTGGGAGTTCTGCACAGAGCCCTAAGAAAGTTGTCAGCCATGAGATTCTTTCTCCTTCAATGCAAACACACATGGCACAGGCATATGATTCCCATCTAGATCCACCCCCGACTTCCGGCCAGGAGGCTGCTGTGTAGGCAGGACCGTCTGCCTTTAAATTTGCCAGCCTAACCTGGTACCCTGAGCCAGCCCTCTTCAAGCAGTAACACACAGACTTGCCAAAATTCACACTTTCACAAATTCCTTTCAGGGGCCTATTCACCTCTACCTTTTCTATGCCCTGTCAGAAGAGGTTGACCTGGGCCAGGGACAAAATTACTCAGACCAAACAAATGGATATTTACTTCTGAAAGAGAACAAGCAGCCTTTCCTTTAACCCAAAGAACAGATGCAAGCCCAGGAGGAGAATGGGCTGAAAGTCCCACCTCTCATTCTAAGGCCATAGGGCCAGGAATTGTTATTTAAAGCAACAGACACCTCTCCCTCAGGACCCATGATTGCATCAGTGCCCAGCCACTGCAGAGTTATTACCATCATCATCTCTGCTGGATTCTAAACCCCAGTCAAATTGGCAGCATTCCTTCTATTTGCAAACAGATTGCAAAATAAGAACCCCAGGAAGGATGCAGGCTGGCCAGGCTCCAAGTACCTTCAGCAGCAATCATGCTAAATCAGGGCTGCATCCTACTCTCTGAACAGCAGCAGGTACTGGCACTGCCTCCCAATAGCCCTGGATTACTGGGGTGCTTGGCCTCTCTTCCCTCCATATTCCCTCATGGAATAAGCAGCCTGATCAAAGGGAGAGGGCAGAACTTCCTGGGAAATTATAAGCATCCTAAACTATTCACGTGTTTCCTGACATGGGGGCTTTATCTTCATGAAGGGTGGCCTGGAACATAGCACCAATAGAAATTTTCTTCGACTTGTTTTCCTCTAAGGTTCTAAACTTTCCATCTCTTCTCTGCCTTAGTCTGTCATTCATGGTCCTCTGCAATTCGGCCACTTGTGTGTACGTTCAGCCTTCCCTCCTGAACTGATCCTTCTTTTCTTGCCCATAACGCTTCATTCAGTCCTTTGTTCACTCATCATCAAACACAAGCAAAGGATAAACCAATAATAACAATGGTCACTGCCATTTACTAAGTGCTTACTGTGTAACAGGCTTTGTAATAATAGCTTTACATATATTTTCTAGCTTAATCTTAAAAAACAAAAACAAAACAAAACCCAAGAAGTAGGTTCTATTATTATCCCCATCTCACATTTGAGTAAACTGAGGCTCAGAGATTGTGTAAGTGCTCTGCCTAAGATCATAAAACTAGGGTGTGAGATGTCAAAATTGAACTATTATTGCTTGAAACAATTTTTCTGAACTAGATCTTACTGTCTCCTTTTTACAGATGAGGAACATGTTTAGAGTTTTAGTAACATGCCCACAATCATATAGCTTGTGCAGAATGGAACTCCAAATAAGATGTGTCTCATTCCAAAGCCCTTACTCTTAACCGTTATTACTTATCTGCAAAATGGAGATTATATTAACTACCACCCTCCCTCAGGGAAGGGAAAGAAACATCTGTCTCATCTAACTCAGTGACTCAAGTAAGACAGTGTCAGTGAAGACACATTGTAAACAGTAAGACAATATTTGAAGTTAGTTACAATTGATATTACTTACTTCACATGTTTTTTTAACTTACTTCAGTAGAGGACTTGCTTTTTCTTCCTTTCTAAACTGTATGTATACCTTTTATTTCTATTTTTGTGTTTTCACACTAGCTAGGACTTCTGACACATACGACGATGAATCGGAGTGGTGAGAGGGACAGCCTTGCCTTATTCCTGATCTTAGGGAGATAAAACTCAGTTTCTCATCATTAAGTATGATACAAGTTATAGGTTTTTTGTAGACATTCTTTATCAAATAGAGAAAATTCCCCTCAAGTCCTAGTTTTTTTCTTTAATCATGAATGGGTGTTGAATTTTGTCAATTTTTTTTTTCTTAAACCCACTGATGTGGTAGATTGAATTAATTTTCAAATATGGAACAAGTTTCACATATCTGTAATAAATCCCACTTGGTCGGAGTATATAATTCTTTTTATACATTGTTAAATTCAATTTACTAATATTTTGTTGAGGATTTTTGTATTTATGTTCATAATAGATACTGGTCTATAGTTTTCCTTTCCTATAATGCTTTTATCTGGTTTCTGTGAAAATTTGCTTTTTATCATATAATGACAGTAAATATTATTGTTTTAACTCTCTTAGCAATTTGTATACTTCTCTAGAAATAAAAGTTTGGAAGTCAAGTTCCAAATCTAGCCTGTAGTTGTAGATGTAGTTA
>NW_006441955.1:2851767-2860113 GCF_000325575.1 Pteropus alecto
GAAGTTACACAACCTGGCTTTGAATCCCAGTTCTGTCATTACTGTGTGACCTGAGTCAGTATTTAACTTCAGCAGATCTCTGTTTCCTAATTGGTAAAATGAGAAACAATAATTTCTTCCCTGCAATGTTATATTAAGAATGTAAAAAATAAAAAACAAAAATAGGGCCTAGATACATGTCATTAAAGCATAACAAGACAAGGACATCTTTGTGTCATTATTTTAAATATCTAATTCGATAAATTTGGAGATGAGTTTGTATGCTTTTATAGACCAAGAGGTCTCCCTTAATAGCCTCAATATCCCTATATGGTCCAACATAATTTTTCCAAAACACAAATCTGACCATGTCTCATCCCTTTTAAAATCCCTTGAATGGCTTTCCATTGTCTTTAGGATAAATTCCAAGTTCTTTAACATGGCAGCTGGTGCCCTATATGATCATCCCTGCCTATCTTTTCAGACTCATTTCTTCAATTTGCATGATCTAATTCAGCCATGGAAACAATAGCTAGCTCATTATGCTGTTCTGTATATTCTCCTAACATGTCTTTTTGAAACTCTGTGCCTCGCTAATTATTTTTTTAAGGTACACACACCCACCCCCTCCAGGAAGACTTTGCTTTTCTAACCCCAAGTTGTGGTTAGAAAACCCTCCTTGCTTTTTGCATTACCTGTGTTTGCCTCTCACAACTTTAATGACTGTGATTTAACCATCTGGGCATAAGCTCTTTCTCCCACTGGATTGTGAGTTCCTTGAGGACAAGGACCATGTCTTTCACTTGTGGTACATAAAGGTGAACAGATAATGCTTGCTAATTAAAAAAAATAAAGGTCCACAGATGGCTTTTGCATCAAAATCCACTATGAAGTGGACTTTGCTAATGAATGTCCCTCAATTCGTAGCATCATTTCTGTTAGGGGCTTTCAAATTATTCCTCTCCAGAGGAAAAGCAAGCAGTTAGTTTCTTATTGCAAAGTGAACCTTCCTCTTTTCTTCCTCCCCCATTTTCTCCCTTTTCTTTATATAACAAGCTGAGTAGTAATTATGAGAACATCTACACTATAATTATTGTAGCATTTAACTTTGTATTGACATCTGTAAAAGAAAGAACTCTAGAAATTGATGAACAATGATGTTTTTCCTACCTTTCTTTCAAATACACTTTTTTTACTTTAAAAATATCATCACTTTTGACACATGTCTTAACAGTTTTGAAATATCTAGATTTTATATTTTGGGGGGAACACCTGAAACATAATGTATTAGAGTGCTAGACTGGGAAGGAAACTTAGAGACTATTAGTTGATCCCTTTACATTAGCGAAACTGAAGTTCCCACAGGGGCATGTGACTTAACCTAACATTACAGTGTCAGAGGAAACAGTGGCAGTGACGAGAAAACATCTATAGGCTTCAGAAGATCTTGGATCACATAGCCTCTCTGAGGTTGTTTCTCAGTCTATAAAATGCTGTTAGTAATGTCTGCCACATAGAATATTGTCAGGGTTATAAGAATTCACATATGGAAAGCACTCAACTGACCTAATACATGCTGGTTTTACTTTATCATAATACTTACTACTACTGTTTATTATAAATAAGGGCTAAAATCTAAGGCTTCTATTCTTTCTGCTATACAATGTGCCTTTTAAAGTAAACTCACATTTCTACTCAAGAGGATAATAGCCAAATCCATGAGAAAGACAGACAGACAGAGAGAGAGAGAGAGAGAACAGTGGGAGTGCGGAAAGAAGGAGGAAAGGAAAGAAGGAAAACAGATTTCAGCTTAAAGAATTAAATTCGGTATAAATACATTTTATTGTTCAATCTAAAATTCCATACAGATGAACAGTCATGGACCCCAGTCTGAAGCACTTAGCTAGAAAACCGGTGGGAATTTATCACCTGAAGAATCCTTGACATGGTGACTGAAAAAGACAGGTAGGTACAGAGGAGAGATCCGGAGGTCACCTGGTTACAGATGGTTATCATTGCTCAATTCTGCCTATAATATAGATAGGTGTGTGAGACTTGGAAAATAGACAGAAGTCACAAAAAATTTCATCCTGATCACACCCTGAACCACTTAATTTTTATCCAATAGCCCACAAGTGGCAGGTAGGATGAAGGATATTTTAGTTCTGCCATCTGTCCAAAATGATTCTCTGTTGTTCCCCTCAATTAACTCCATGTTCTGTATCTGAAAATATGGGAAATGCCTAATCAGTAGGTTTATTGAGAAAATAAAAATTAAAATAAGCCGTGTATATAATGGTACTTTTTATATTATAAATCAAATTATAGATGTCAGACATTATTATTAAAAATGTTTTTCAGAATTATTTTCAACAATGGACTTTCCTCAAATGCCAGTATATCATGAAATTAGGATCTAGTCTAAACTCTTATATTTATTATAACCTTATGTGACAAGATATATAAATATTAAATATTGACAAATATGTATATTATTCTTATTGAACTTACTAAATTTTTAGTAAGTTACACTAAATTTACTAACTGCACTGACATTTACGGAGCATCTTTTACGTGCAGAGACTATTCTAAGTGCTTTATAGATATTAACTAATTTAATCCTCACAATGCTATAAAATAGGTACTGTTGTCCTCATTTTACAGAAGGGACAATGAAGCTAGAGAAGTTAACCAAAAGTTATTTTTATTAGAGCTGATACATGAACCCAAGCAGTCTGGCTCCAATCTCAACTTGTACAGCAAACTACATTTAAAATTATTTCATTTTAATTTCTGATATTACACTGGCATTTACTTTAAGTTTCTCTTTAATTCAATCGACTAACATGTGCAACGAGTTACATACACATTATAAGAAATGTGCCTATTTCTTAAAAGGAAATCAATTCATCATTTATGATGTCATTAAAGGAGATCAGAAGAATACGATTAACATTTCTTATTACGTAGTTGATATTTTCATCACTGGTCTCAGAAAATAATAGAAATTCATTATTCTTATTGGCACACAATTGAGGTAGGTTCAGAATTCATCTTTCGGGTCCCCCTTACCCAAGTTAGTATCAGGCCCTTCCATTCTGCTTGCTAAAGATTTAATATTTCTGCCTCCCCCACCCCTAAATTTATATGATGAAGTCCTAACCCTCAAGGTGATAGAATTAGGATGTAAGGCCTTTGGGAGATGATGAAATCATGAAGGCACAGCCCTCATAAATGGGATTAGTGCCCTTACAAAAGAAGTCCAAGAAATTTCTGTTGTTCCTTCTGCCATGTGAGGTTACATTGAGAATATGACCATCTATAAGGCAGCAGGTCTCATCAGACACCAAATCTGCTGCTGCCTTGATCTTCCAACCTCCAGAGCTTTAAGAAATATATTTCTGTGGTTTTTAAGCTACACAGTCTATAGTATTTTGTTATAGCAGCCCAAACAGACTAAGACAGAAAATCGGTACCAGAAGTGTAGTACTGCTGTAGTAAATACCTAAAAATATGGAAGTGGCTTTGGAACTGGCTAATGGTCAAGGTTGGAAGAGTTTATAAGTGCATGCTAAAAAAAAAAAAAAGCCTACATTGCTGCGAAGGGACTGTTAAAGGTGATTCTGGTGAGAGCTCAGAAGGAAAGGGGGAGAGCTACAGAGAAAGCTTGTCTTCTTAGAGGATACCAAAGTGTTTATGAACAGAATGTTGGTAGGAGTATGAATAATAAAGGTCATTCTGATGAAGTCTCAGACAGAAATGAGGAACAGCTCATTGGAAACTGGAAGAAAGGTGATCCTTGTTATGAAGTGGAAAAGAACTTGGATGAATTGTGTTTGTGTCGTACTGTTTTGTTGAGAGTAGAACTTGTAAGCAATAAAATTAGTTATTTGGCTGAGGAAGTATCTAAGCAAAGTGTTAAAAGAGTGGCCTGATTCTCCTAACAATTTATGGTAAAATGCAAGGAGAGAAATTACTTAAAAACAGAGTTGTTAATCAGAAGGGAAACAGACTGGAAAATTTGGAAAATTCTTAGCCTATTCATATTGAAAAGAATGAGAAAGAAGCTTATTTAGGAAAGAACAAAGGCTATAGTCAAATTTGATAAGAAGATTAGTATGGATCAGCCATCTAAACAGATGCCAGAAGCTATTGTCCAAAACAATGGAAGAATGACCCTGAATGTTATCAGATCATTGAGACTGCCCTTTCTATCACAAGCCCAGAGTACAAAGACCTGCAGGCCAGAACAATTTCAAAGAAGGGGCCTACCCTACTCCTGCCTTACACTGCAGTTCCTGTCATGGTCTCCGCTTCCCATACGCTGCTCTTTTGGTCTGCCTCAGGTATAACTCCAGTGGGCCCAGGTGAGACAGTGAACAGCATCCAGCAAAGCATACGGTGTTGAGGAGAGGGGTGGAGGGCGGGAATCACCTCCATGTAGATTTTGAAGGATGGAGCTGCCTCAAGAGGGAGGTACCAGAGATTAGGCTACCACAGAGAGCCCCCCGCTAGGCACTAGATGGTGGAGTTGTGGGGAAGGCACTGCCTCCAAAACCCCAGACCAGTAGAACCTCCAGCTGCATGTGATTCCAGCTCAGGGGAGCATCAGAAACACAACTTCATGCCCTGAGACCTACAGCTTGGGCTGCACCCAGCAAAGCCATGGAGGTGGGGCCACCCAGAGCTCTGAGGACAAGGCCACTCAGAGCCTTGGGGGCCTAACCCTTGCCTTAGTGTGTCCAGAAGGTGAGAATTATGCTCCAGGAAGCCTGAAGAGCAGACCCTCAAGTCTAAGATTATTTTCTAGCTTTAAGGTTTTGAACTTGCTGGGAGCCTGTTATTCTTTCTTTTTTTCTATTTCTCCCTTTTAGAACCACTCAAAATCGGCTTCAAGGTTATTAGAACACAGTCGAGTAGTTTCTGTCTCTCTGACCTCATAGTCCATCATTTCTGCCTTGTGTTTTTTTTCATTCTTCTCTCTCTTCAATAGCCTTTTCTACTCAACTACTTGTATGCAAACATCAGAGCCTTCACAAAATGGTGGCTTCTGGCCCAAATAAACCAGACTTTCTAGATGCTTCTCAAGATCAACCAATGAATTATCTAATTTCCAGGGAGAGAAAATGTGACTGGTTCACCCTGGATCAGGTAACTACTTCAAGTCTTCTCAGGAGTTGAGATCACATGATACACAGGGTTGTCTCTTCTAGGCTGTGACAATTCTTCTAGAAGGGTGTGTGGGGGTAGAGAAATATGATGGACATCTTTAATGCAGGATTATTTTTCTGAAAACTTAGTATTACTATTTATTTCCTATTTCTGTTGGAATTGTCTTGAAATCATATCTCTGATTACACAAAGACTGATTATCTTGTGGGGATACAATGGCAATTTTCATCATCATAATCATTTACTGTTTGTCCCATTTTTCGGGTGAGAAAGTGGAGGCTAAGAAAGTTTAGATAACTAGCATGAGGGCACAATGAATTCAGATCCTCTACTCTCTCCACTATACATATTACCTCAAATGTAGAGGATTCTCTTTGAATGTCCTCAAAATTCACTATTTTGAAGTATGAACATTCAGTACCAGATAAGGCTGAGAAGGAAAATTTCTCTGGAATGAGATTCTCATGTACTCTTGAACCTGGCTATTTTATAATGTATTCTCTTTTGACGAATAGAAATTTCAATATATGGCCAATCTGTCACTTTTCCAAAAGGTTTATCCAAAAATCACTGTCTCTGCCACTGACCACTCCTACCCAGCATGCTGGCCCTCAGCAAGGAGATACAGCTTAGTCTATTCGAAAAACTCCAAAATTGTCTGATGAGGTAAAAGAACATATAAGCCTTTGGAGAGAAACATACTTGGATTAGAATTCTGACTTCATCATATATAATCTCTTTGGCCTCAGCTTCCTCATTTGTAATATAAGTGAAATGACTGATCCCAATCTAATAGGATTAATGTGAAGATTAGAGACAACACAAGTATAATACCTGAAACATTAAATCATATAAATGCATTTATGTTCCCCAAATTTATTCCGTTAGTGCTTACGAGTGCTAGTCTACTAGCCTAATAATTCACTAGGTTCTCTATGTGCATTGCTATTATCCTTCAGAGATGCATACCTGCCTCTAGAGCCAGCCATTCTGTTTGCAGGGAATACAATGTTACTTTAATTCCTCCTGGGAACTCTCAACTAGGTCCTATCCCACCCACAAAAAAAAAAAAAAAAAAAAAGAATTTAAGAACGACTTCCAAAGTCTGATAAGAAACATTATCTGTGCTCATATACTTGTGTTAGGACCCATATACAAGTAACATTGCTTTTAATTTTATTATGCTTAAGTCATTTAAAGGCACAAAAACAATATAGCTAAATTTTCTATTGATTATATTAGGCAAAATATACATGTCAAATATTTTTACACGTATTTGGGTGATTTAAAATGTAGATACAACTATGGTCATGCTACCCTGAACAAGCCCGATCTCATCTGATCTTGTAAGCTAAGCAGGGTCGGGCCTGGTTAGTACTTGGATGGGAGACCACCTAGGAAGACCAGGTGCAGTGGGCATAAAAAATAAAAAAAATAAAATAAAGAATTATAAGCTGACAAGGTCCTTGCAATCTGTGACGTCAACCAAGGTCTGCCTTGCCTAAAACATAAAAATAAAATAAAATAAAATAAAATAATAAATACATAAATAAATAAATAAATAAATATTAAAAAATAATAAAATGTAGATACAAGAGGTAGTCTTTAATATCCATGTAATAATTGGTAAATTTCACTATAACAAAGTCATTAGAGAGTTCTGGAAAAAAGCAAAATGTAAGAGAAAGTATGCTCTCAGGATATTACAGCTGGAAAAGGCCTTAGAAGATTATTTAGTCCTTTTATTTTAATAGCTGGTAAATCAATATCCAGAGAAAATAAATACATCCTAGATGACGTGGCGAATAAATATAGAACTAGGACTATATCCCGTCTTCTTCCTCTTTGTCTACTGTCCTTTATACTAGACAAAGGATTGATAATAGAACAACTTTTTTTCTTCTAACATTTGTATTTAAAGCCTAATCAGCTAGGATACTTAGGGATAGGTGGAGAGAATAGAATGAAAAAAGGTAGCATGGAAACAATGTATAAGATGTATTCTGGGAATAGCAAGTAATGCAAAAAGGCTGAAGTTTAGTCTGAAGTCAGAAGGAGGCTAAGACAATACAAAGCACTGTGTACTAGGCCATATGATAGACACTTTATACAGTTTATATTATATGTTAATTAGAGAGATGGCATCCAGGTTATATCTCTCAGACTATGTATTACTTGAGTATAAATAGGGACCATCTTTATAGGCTGGGTACATGAGAGTTGAGTATAAACTTACTGACAGGCTGATATCAATCAACTCAATCAGATCACCACTGAAAACTAACTGGGAAGATACACTATGATGACTAGCCTAGGTGTAGCAGGAAACACAAAATGCAAATAGGTAGGAAACAAGTTCTAGCCTAGGCTCAACATCCTGTGTGAGCTTTGACAAATTATTTACCTTGCAAAATAATTTAATTGCTATAGTAAACCTTTTCCTACTGTTGATGACAATGCTCATTATGTTGTTCAAAATTTCTTATGTACATGGATATCTTAAAGTAGTAGGTTGCAGATTTTAATGAGAATAAGAATCATTTGAGGGGCTCGTAAAAAATGTAGACTCCCATGTGTATCCAAAGAACAAAATATGTTGATACAGTGTGTCTAGAGTGGGGCAGGAATCTATATTAAACAAGACCTTTGATAATTCCAGTATTGATGATCCACAGACCATATTTTAAGAACTACCTAATTCAATATATTCCTCTCTTTGCCTTGGCTACCAGGAAACATCACTCTGTTTTAAGAATACTCTTCCTTTCATTGCTTATCTCTGGTTATTTTACCCTTGTTTTAATGTGGGTTCTTTGTTGATGTATTTTCATTGTTTTAATGTAAATATCATAATACCACTTCCAGAAGTGGTAGACACAAATAATAAATAAAATTATAGGGTTTTTGAATTTTTCTGGAACACAAAGTTTATTTTAGATGACCTTTATATGACTATCAAATCTAATAATTTCATTATTCTATACTGTAAATAAATGCACTACCAAAATCAATATTAAATATCAAGGACCTACACATACCATGTACTGTTTTGGTGAAGAAAATGAACTCATGAAATTAAGTGCTATAAAAAAAAAAAAACATGGAGCAGGGCACAGGGAATGAATGTGGCGAACAAAATGGGAGTAGAAAATTTTCTTTTATTAAACACAAAGGTTAAAAAATTCTCACTAGAAG